>NW_003303744.1:1916764-1919516 GCF_000142945.1 Phytophthora infestans T30-4
GGACGGAAGACCAGCCACCAAGACAGAGCTTGGTCCCCCTTTATGGCGCTTGCCCTTCATTAAAACTTTCCTCCGGTTGAACGCAGATCTTTGTCGGTAGCACTGGCCCGTCAAACGTCATCACTGAAGGGGGGTATATATTCAGCCTGAAATCGTTCTGGGAGCGCATCAATTATACGCCCGCATGCTACCAGGCGCTGTTCCGTGCCTGCGAGGGTCATCGTTGCAAACAAAGTGGTGATTTGCGAGAAATGTGCATGAAAGCGATCTCGAGTCACGAAGAGCCCCAAAGCGACCACGAGAAATTCCCCCTTCGGCTATTGTCTTCCCAGTAGTCTCCAGCTTTTCTTTGATAAGAGCAATTATCCGTGCAAAGCGTAGCCCTATGATTGCACACATCTTGCGAGCAGTAATATGTGAGGCCGCAAGAAGTGCGACCTGGATTACAACACGAATACCCCTCTTAAACCCAGGCTTCTTCTTCTCTCTTTGTTCTTGTTTTGCATATTGCCCCTCAACTCGTGCATCTATCTTTTCTGTAAAGTATTCGTTGCTCGCCTCCGCTATGTCTTCCCATAGGCGAGGCTGCACAAAATAGAACAGCGCTCTAGAAACCGTCGTAGATGCTTCAATTGCTCGCGCCTTAGGGTCCGTAGTTTCCTTAGTACAACTCTGGGTCGTCCTCTTGAATAGACTCGGCCGTGCGACGTTCATAAGTCTGATCGAGATATAGAAATGGGCTGTATGATGCAGGATTAGATTATCCAGCGGTAGCCATATCCATCAGGATATCAGCACTTATCGTACCACCTACACTAATAGCCATACCATTAACTGTAGCAAGAATATTGTCATCAAAAAGTGTTTCTTCTAACGGAACTTCATAGCCCTCTTCCAACCCTTCCTCCTCATCCGCCTTCAATGTCATACTCCACTTCGCTGTCGTCACCATTGGAGCACCATCGTAATGTTTAGCATCGGATCCCATAGCTTCATATCGTCCGTCTCTGCAATAATATTGATATCTGATATAACAAAAATATACAATGTAAGATCAGTAATCTGTGTACATACAATGTATAATGTACCATTGGCAGACGCAGCAATTTTTGCCGATCGACGAGTACCAACAATGTCTCCTAAGCGGTCTGTATTATGAAGCGCATCAAAGTCCTTGTCCAGATTACGCTGGGTATCAAGGACATCTTCCGAGCTTGACGCATCGTCAGACTTGTGGTGTAGCGGGATCAGCAAAATCTGCGAGATTGCTGGATCCAACTTACCAACTGCGCCCAGACACCGACTAACGGAGGGGGTCCCCCGATGATCCGTGTTCTGCTGAACTTTCCTCACCTTGTGTACCCGTCGGTAGGGCGGGATCCTGCTCTCTCGGTAACTTCCGAAGAGTTCAAGAGGTGAAGCTTGAGTGTCTTGGCGAGACGTGGGGATGGGGTGGAGCAGCAGTGGAAAATCTTCACTCTGCGTCCGTGGATGGTTCCGAATCCTAAGCGAATATTCGAGCTTATGGATCCGGGGCCTAGATCGTGGATCTGGCCGTAGGGTTGCCTTGCGGGTGTGGTCCCTTGCCTTTGTAGTTCCTTTGCGTCGTACTTGCCGCCTCCTGTGACGGGATCTTGAAAGTTGAGAGCCTCTAAGGTATGACCGATTAAGTAGTAAATTCGGTTAACCCGTCGGATCTGCACAAGTAAAGGAAAAGCTTACTAGGTTGTAGGATCTGGCCAATGTATTATCCAGTTATCACTACCAACACTAGATTCGCAATTCCCAACCTTCTCGGAGCTCGTACGGCCAATGTAGTTCCGGTTCTTGAGGGCAGGAAGGCACTTGCGTGTCACTGTGCAAATTGGAGTCTGTATTGATATTTAAGCCTATACCTGCCTGGATTTCTACCTTCTATGTCTTTCATCTACTAAATCCCTTACCAGGCTCGGCTGCATGTCCCTTCTTCCCTTGACCCCATCATCCCAGCTGTATTATCTTCAGATCCACCGGATCCATGACGTAAGCATCATGGTCACCCTATTATGGGTACACTCATCCGGATCCAGGGTCGCTTGGATCCACTTCACTGGAAGTTTGCACTCGTCGTCGATCTGAGCTCTCCCATCATCCAACATCATCTCGCAACCGTCTGTGATCGCCATTGTCCCACGAAAGTTCGAGATCCACTGCATCCATCATCCTTATACCCTGGATCCAGGTCCCTCAAGGCGGCATCCTTCCTCCATGGATCCGAACTCGGAAGTATGGGATCCGGGGTACCTCGCGGTGGATCTTGACTCCTCATTAGCGGTGGCTACTAGAATCCCACCTTCGAATGACACCGACCATCCCTTCCTACATAGAGATCCACACCAGATCCATTCTGTATGAGTATATTCCACTTTTACATTTTATGGAGAATCGCAGGTAAGAGGGTGGATCCGAGGTAAGTCTTGGTGGGTCTTGCCTTCTCGTACGTCGCTCATATCAGATCCATCGTCATTCCATACGGGGTGCTGCACGCCATGGCTAATCCACCACAGGCAACTTACATCCGTGCCAGCCAACCCAAATCCTCTCTAATCACTTGAAATTGTCACTGATTCGGGATAGTGACCCCGCGTCAGGCCCATTCTCTTATTTCTGAAAAAGCACTTCACCACAATCGCCTCCTGTACGTTGTCGGCGCTGCACAACAGCGTTCACGACGTGCATTACCAGCATCCACAACCGCTTTCTCCCCTCGCGA
>NW_003303744.1:1954451-1961350 GCF_000142945.1 Phytophthora infestans T30-4
AGAAGCTCCCAGAAGGGCTACATGAGCTGCTCATCTTTGCTACATGCAGGGGGGTAAAGACGACGTTGTGTGCCTGCTGTTCGCCTTGATAAGCGGTGGGGGTATGCCCTTCCGAGCGAGCTTCATTCGCATGCTGACCTCTCCGTAAAAAAGCTGTCTCTACGAGCTTGTCGATGCTGTCGATGTAGCCTGAGCCAATAGAAAATTGAGAGTAGAGGGCGACGCGAGCGAGGCTTGTATAAGTTGTGGGAATGGGAATTGAAACTAATTCGTTTAACCCCTTGGACGCGGAGCCTTGCAATAATGTCTTATGCTGTACTGAACAGCATAAGAAACACTTGATTTCACTATGGCTTGAAATCCGCAAACTGCCATCGTCGACACTTCCCAAATTGAAAAGGTTTTGATTGGTCCACGTTTTGAAAGCAGCGAATTCTATTGGATAACATTTACAGCCGGATTGAAGTACCGAACTACCGCACATAAGAGCCGGACTATATATTTTTCCAAAATGTCAAATTTCGGTTCCCCTTTCGTGGTCACCACTCATTCTTCATTCCGAGCCCCATACAGCAAATGGAGTACGTTGTGGATTTCAAAGTTGTGTGGCCGCTACTGCGCAAGGAAGGGTGGACATGGAAACCAGCAAAAGGGTTACAGATACAGTAAGTGTTATGATATTGATGCGGTTATCCCTACTAACTTTGATTATATATTGCTGTAGCTCGAGCTATTTGAAGCCTGGCTGCAAGATTCGGGGCGGCAAGCAGGAAGTGGACTCCTTCAACGGCGAAGATGCGTTGCTTGCGCACGTAAAGGCGGACAAGGACCTGTGCGTCCGCCTCAATCTCACCAACATCATGGTGCGTCCCAATGCAGTTCCACTCGGTAAGCGTATGCGCACTTCAAACATGTTTCGTGCTTTATGATGACGTTTTGTGTGTTTTTGGTGCAGAGCCTTTACCACCTTCGGTCTCAAGTACACCAAAGACCTCAGCCAAGATAGCAGATACTACAAGCAGGGAACAGCCACCGAAGAAACGCTCAAAGACGGTGGGGCCTTGTAACTCTGCAGACAAGAAGAGTGAAAAACGGCAAACGCCCAATAAGATGAAGAAGGCGAAAAAGCAAGAAGCAGAAGAAGCCACAGAGCGACGCCGCCGGTTGTCTTCGTTCACAAACATTTGGGGTGGTGCCAATGCTCAAGGTATGTTCGTATGTTGATGTGTGGTGTCTACAGCTGGTTCTAACTTGGAGAATGTTTAGACAGGGACGGCAAAGAGGTGGAGGCTCCGGATCAACCTGCCGCCGAACCAGAACACCACCTTAATGCTGACACGGAAGGTATGTGGTTTTGCGCATATGCTGACTTGAATACAATGCTGACAAGAACACAAATGGTTTTCAGGTAATGCTGACCAAGTCAACCCCCGATATGCTGACACGGAAGGTATATACTGATTTTTTTACGCTGACTTGAAAAATTATGTTGACGCGATTGTGTTTCTAATCGGCAGAACGTGCTGACACCCAAAACGACGTTGACGGTCACTCCGGTGATGGCTCGGAAAGTGAATACGAAGACGACCCAAACGCTGTTGAATCGGAAGGGGATGATGAAGACGAAGAAGTTGCGCAGAATTCAGTAGCCGAACGTGATTATCGAGAGGATAATGAGGGTGGAGTGGACACAGAAGTCGCTTCGCTTCGGGTTCCAGCTGCTGTAGAGACTCATTTCGAGCACCTTGGGTTTGCTGACGCAGAGCCAAGTGATCCTAATCTCGTCCTCGGTTGTTGCCGAATCAAGGCGAATTGCCGGTTTGTTGAACGAGGCCGAGTTGGAACGGCAGTGGAAGGTATGTTGAAAGACGTTGTGTGTTGTGATGACAAAGTCAGTTTATTAATTTGAATTGATGCTGACAGGGTCATCCGAAGTCTTCGACGACAAGCAATTAGCTGATATGGCAGCTCAAGGATGGACCGTGTACCCTGAAAATGAGGTTGCGGACATTGTCGACGACCCGGAAGTTGACTAAATGTACGAAGGTTACTGAGGACCGTCGAAAGATGTCTTGGCATCGGCCAAATCACCACTTTCCCTGTTCTTCTACTTCCTGCCGAGGGCGTTCTGGAGGCACGTTGCGTGCGAGACACATCGCTACTGGGAGCAGACGTTTGACGCTCGCCTTAAAAAGGTTGTCGCGAAAGAGGCACAAGAGACCCATCGACCACAAAAGAGTATAGACAAGTTGCGCAGAAAGTTGGAGCGATTTGAGAGGATTGCGCCGCATGAAATTATTCAATGGATTGGTTTGTTATTAGCGCACACTTTGAATCCGCGTAAGAGTTTTGAGATGCACTGGTCTACAGCTGAAGACGGCCTGATTCCGCTGGAACATTCGGCAAAGTGATGTCACGAGATCGGTTTCGAGACATTACGAGATTTCTTCATTTCTCGTACAATAAGGACCCTGGAGCAGCTAGTGACCGTGCACGGAAAATCAGACCAGCCTTGTCAACGGTGGAGAAGACATTCAAAGAAGGCTACGTTCTCGGCTCTCGTGTGGCTATTGACGAAGGTATGCTGCCATCGACGAACCACCAGAATCCGACTCGTCAATACTTGAAGGATAAACCCCACAAAGGGGGTACCAAGTGTGTGATGACGTGCTGCGCGGAATCAGGATCCTGCAAAAGGTAAGCTGACGCTGTCATCTTTTTTTTCGGCGTTATGCTGACGGGTCATGGGTACGGCAACGTGTTAGAGTGGAAGTTGATATTGGCAGGAAATTCGATGTCGATGGTGCACAGGCAATGGATACAAAGAGCGGACCAGCTGCAGTTGTACGAAATGTGGCGTGTGTATTCCGAAGACTTCCATATTCGGGACGCCGTGTTGTAATTGCTGATCGCTTCTACACGTCGGTTCCCCTGGCACAACAGCTCCGTACCATGGGATTCAACTACGTAGGCACAATCCAGACAAATCGAAAGGGTTGGTGCAAAGCCGTAGAGTCTCCATTCAAGAAACGACCAGCCACGTGCAAGCGAGGCTATTTCAGGATGGCCGTAGCGAAGAGTAATCCGGGGCTTGCTGCTGTCGGCTGGGTAGACAACCGTTTGGTGTATTTCCTGTCGTCTCAAGTTACCGCGGCATCGACAACGGTGCAACGGCGGGAGAAGAATGGAGCGGTGTCAACGGTGCCGTGTCCAGGTTTGGTTGATGAGTATCAACGCTACATGGGCGGCGTTGATCGCCACGACCAGTTGCGACTCCAGTCATACTCTATGCAGTTGGCGACAAGGTAAGTGATGTGCTGTTCATGTCAGCTTATGAAAAACGTCTAATGCTGTCCCGAACAACAGATTCCAGAAATACTACAAAAGCCTGTTTCTTGGAGTGGTCGACATGGCGGTGGTGAACGCCTACATTGTACACGCTCACGTCTGGGAGAAGGAACGCAAGAAGAAGATGTCACACTACTTTTTCTTGACAACGCTACTCAGACAGCTCATTCAGGAGACGGAGCCATCCTTTACGGAGGCAGGGATTTCGACTGAGCCTACGGCTGTAGTGCGTGAAAACCTATCGCTATCCAAGGTGACCATTCCCTCGTCCAAACTACCGACACCCGTCTAAACAACGGTGTCCATTGTTTGCGCCAAAGGCAATGCAAGGTCTGCTCCTACTACAAACCGACAGGCAAGAAGAGGGGTGGAACGTCTACATTCTATTGCGCGAAGTGCTCCGAAGGCAAGAAGGGGCAGGTGACACTCTGCAACAAGGTGCGGGGACACCAAGCAAACAAGGGCATGACCTGTGCCCAGATATGGCACATCCTGTGGCAGAATGGCCTGTTCGCTCCAAAGGCAAGTCATATTCGCGATCGTAGCCTAGCTAAGCCGTAGGGAAATACATATAGCTGCATTACAACACATGGTAGCACAAATAAGTCACTCATCTTGCTAAGAACACCTTCTACGTAGTTACCAACCCCTGTTAGTCTCTCTTGGGGCGCTCTGTCGTGTCCGTCCTGCCAGCCATCGCTATCTTTGTGCTGTGTTGATGCGGTGGTCAATGAGTGGCCTCTCCTGCTGGTCTCTAAATGTCGGAGTTGCATAAATAAACTGGCAAACAGTTGATTGGGGGATTTGTTTCCGCAGATCATACCAAGCCCCTATACCAGAATAATCACCGAGGAGCTTAGCAACAATCTCGTCAAAAAGGTGCGTTTAACTTCTTCGCTAAAATATGTCTTACTTTAATCAAGTAAAATCCTTATACCCTCCGGGAGGGTATAAGGATTTTGTTTAGCCTATCCCTGTCACCCCTCCGCGTCCAAGGGGTTAAGTTAGAGGTCTAACCTGTTAGCTTCTCCTACTTGCACTGCCGCTACATCAATCTCATACTTAGTAGGCAAAGCTGCCGCGGGAACGCTCTGTTTAGACGGAAACACCACTTTTATACTTGGGGTGTGTATGTGAAATTGCAAGGGGAGCGTTCTGATGGGTAGGGAGCGCTGGTCTTAACTTTTCATAAAATATGCGACATATCATAACAGTTAAAGTTAACAGTTCAATCACAGCCCACGATAATAAAAGATCCACCAATCACATCACCCGCTTTAAGTCACTTTAGCTGCAGGCCTCTCATGACAAGCGCATGTCGTGCGGTTTGAAATAGCAGCTTAACCGAAGCAGGAGGCGAAGTGCAACTACATCGGGCCTCAGCTGTGGTCCAGCTCGGTCCTTGAGGCCACGCTTCGCATGATGAGAATTCAGTGTTCTTCTCTGTTTGACAGCAATAATATCACCATGTGGAAGAAAAAAAGATGAGCTAGACTGGATCAATACTGCGATGCCGATCTGCACTAAGATTTAATTTTACGAGCAAGTAATATTTCAAAGCCCTAACTCATGTAGTGATCCCTTCTTTACAATAATGAATTATTGGACTAATGGACAGTATCCCTGTACTAGTTTTTTTTCTTTGGTTCCCTCGAGCAGGAACTGCGAGCACTTCAAGTTGCTGGACATCAAACGAAGCTGGGATTGATTAGCAGGATATTAGGCGTTTTGGGCCTCGCAAAGGCACGACAATGTGCGGAGCAGATCTCGATGTGCCGGAAAAACAAAGAAAACATATGCGCGTTATTACTTAATAATACATGCAACAGTGTCACGAATCCTGACTCAAGATAATGTGAGAGACTAAATATGCATAGGAAACACACGCACAAAATGTATTTCGTTTTTTTCTATGTTTTGTTTTGGCCTATAACGTCAGCACTGAAGGCACATCTTACTACTGTATATGCTCTTTATTAACGAACAAAATTAAGAATATATAAAACGAAGATTTGAAATGTCTAAACAGTCCTCAGGCGGTGCTTCTTACACACGGCTACTTACTAAAAGTTATAATGTACTTAAATTCGTTACATTTCTGAATTGTTGAAGCGCTGCGCTGTCAACGCCCCTGGATACATACTGCTAGACAAGCGGCGTGCGTGTACCGAGTACTTGCTACAGACGAAGTGACAGGAACTGGTGTGCCCTCATTTCCAGAACGTTTGATATCCTGAACTGTGATTTGTCGTCTACTTCAATTGGGTCGATCACATGTTCTTCTGCAGAAATCAATCTGTACATTTGATATCTACAATATCTACAGGTGTGTCCATTCACTCACGTGTGTCCGTTTTAGTATACAACATGTATATGTGAACTTGGCCACGATATGGAGGTACTAGAGGCTGCAGGTTTAAAGTATTAACTCAATTAATCTCACTTTCGAAATTTCATTCGTCTGCTCACGTCGACTACAAGCCTTATTCGCAACCCTCAATTATGTATGTGCCAAAGCTACACCAACACCATCGTCAAGGTCACGGAAGGCGATCGCGTCCACTCGGAGCTCAGTATGCGGATGATGCTCGCTCAAAAGGAACTACTTCCGCAAGTTACTATACCATCGTTTGACCTAGTGAGTAGTCGCACCTCGGATAAATGAAAGACCAACGAGTTGAAAGCCTTCGTTTGATCGGTGGAGACTTCAGTCTCACGTACCATATCTACAAATACCGACCGCTTACGGCGGGCGAGGCGTAAGCTTTACTGTAGGTAACATTCGATAGGAAAACCTTTAATAACCGGCTCTTCAGTACCCAACGGCTGCTCTGGTCCACCATACGATGCTTTTTGTACATGTGAACACTTAAGGGACTGTTACACCAGGTAGAGTCATTTGGTGAGGTTTTCACGTGATTTAGTAGGTTGTGCTGTTACTCGGAAGCTTGCTCGACGAATACCGCATGCTTGTCGCTGTTCCGAGAACACGGCCCACGTGATGCACACGTCCACGGGCTCGGGTATTGATGTTTGGGTGTATTGACATCGGGTTAATTAAGGTTGATTGCAAGAAGCCAAATTACTTTAATAACAACCATTTTTGGTTTTGTTGGAAATTCCTCTACTGCAAGAAACAGGAACATATGGAATTTAAATGTAGGAAGAAGAAGGTTGACAAGGGACGTGGTGCACGTTTAAGCGTCAGCCTTTGCCTTCATGGCTGCGAGAACAATGGCCAAATCGGACGAGCTTGTTGATTTAGGTGCAAGGTCGTATATGACCAGCTTTCGAGTCAACTTCCGTGTCCATAAGAGCTGAGAAGGCGTCAATCGGTACCACGTTAGGGAATGAACCGAGCGTAAATACAGCTGCAGCGTCCAGTTAAAGCGGATGGATGGAGCGTTCGTCACGCTGTCGGTCATTCTGTACATTCTGAGGTTGATGGAACCCTTGTCTCGGGGTCATAGCTGACCGAAAATCATGTCATTGAGCAGTTGAGAAAAAACACGTTACCTAATTCACTAGAGTGATGCTACTGTCATAATAGA
>NW_003303744.1:1961450-2054162 GCF_000142945.1 Phytophthora infestans T30-4
TTCGTGACACAATGTCCTCCCCGCCAAAGCGTACCGACAAATCGCCCGGGCCAAGGCCCCCATCCCACCCACCCCTCGGGTCAGTCCGTCTTCCAATGTCGCCCCACCGATCTGCGGGTTTTAGCCCAGGCTCTTTCCGATCAGGTGCAAACCCTGACGGCGGAGCTCCAGACGGCTCAAGATACCCAAGATCAAGCTGCGTCTCTGCACACTATCCAACTTCAGACCTTGCGGGCCCAAGTCCATGACCAGGCTATGGAGATCCAGGGGTGGGAGCACCATGCGGTCTCTCGATCGCAGGACCTGCAACTCTTGTTGGCTGATCAGGCGGTCGAGATCCGCGACCTGACCGGACGGCTGGATCGCGCCTCCCGTCAACGAGATGTTATGCGAGCTGAGCTTGGGCTGCAGTGAGTTGATCCCGGCGTTTCGCGGCGGTTGCATCGGCTTCTTTCAATTTGTCACCTGGATTGACAATAACAAGTGAATATGGGGTTACTAGCAAGAGCTAAAAGAGGATCCACGTACTCGTGCGGCGAAGCTTGGATTCCAGCTCCGTTTGCGCACGCTTGGCATCCGCCCACTCGGTAGCCGCCTTGTACCGCTGGAGCTCGCTGTCCGCCAGTTTCGCTTGGATGTCGTCGCGCAACTGAGTTATACGCACGAACTCTTCGAGCGCGTAATCTCGTCCGGCAGACGCTTTCTCGAGCGACTCCATGGTATCTTGCAACTTCACAGAGAGTTGATCCAGGGCTACATCTGGCGATGAGGGAGGTGGATTTGGCGCGGGGGACCCTCCACGCGCCGACCCTAAGGCGGATCCGCCATGGGTGGATCCCACATAGTCGTTGGTCACCACCTCCTCTTGGGTCAGACGCAACTCGTCACGGAGTCGGTCCAAGCTCGTATGGCTGCCCCAGCAGTCTGAGAATCCTCCAGATCCCGCTCGAGGTCGTGGATCCGGGATTGGAGCTGGTGGATCTCCGATCCGGCGAGCGCCATCTCCCTAAGGAGATGGTCGTTGTCAGCAACAGCTGGTCCTGGAGCGCGATCGTGGCTTATCGGATCGGGATTTGGCACGTCGACGACTGGCGCTGGTGACAGCTGCTGTGTCGGATCCCCTTCCTCCCTTGTCGGGACCCTCTCGTGCTGCCAGCGTCTCTGCTCCTCTTCCGTCCGTTAGTAGGGCGGATCCGTCAGCTGCGAAACGCCCGCGTAGTGCATCTCCCGCTCCTAGCACCGGATCCCCCCGTCCTCACAAGCATGCCCGAGCCTCCCCAAAGACCAAATCCAAAACCAGCTCGGCCTCTAAGGCGGCCTCTCAGGTGGGACCCACATCCGCTCCCAAGGCAGGATCCGAATCCACATCCAAGACGGGTTCCACATCCACGTCCAAAACTTCCGCCTCTCCCTCGAAATCTGGAGCCGGACCCAAGACCGGATCCACCACTGCATCCAAGTCAACTTCAGTATCCACGACTGGATCTGGGCCCAAGACTGGATCTACGGCGTCCAAGACCGGATCCGGACCCAAAACTGGATCCGTTGTGGCATCCAAAGCGGGATCCTTGGCATCCAAATCCGGATCAGCTGCCAAGGCCGGATCCGTTGCTGTATCCAAGTCGGGATCGGCGCCCAAAACTGGATCCACGACTGCGCCGTCGTCCCAGGCAGTGGTGTCAACTGGATCCTCAGTCATCGCTGCTCCTACGACGGGGTTAGCTCCATCCACGGCTAAATCCGGACAGTCTCAGTCGGGATCCACCGCTGCCCCTTCGGTGACGACGCCTGCCGCTCCCCAGCCAGCTTCCACCGGCCATCCGCCCGCCCGTGCCGGGTTTGGGAAGGGGAAAGCTAAACGTGCCAATCCCCCGGGATGTGGACTTGGCAGCTCGGAGGACGACGAGGATGAGGAGTCGGACTGGTCCGACGGCTCAGGGCCTCCTATCCGATCGTCGTCGAAGCGTATGTCGTCCTCCAGCCTGTATCCCTTCACTCTGAGCGATGAGGACGATGACGACGACGATGACGATGAGAGTCCGGAGGATTCGGAGGAGGCTCGAGCCGCTGAGGATGCCTTAGAGGAAGACACGCGACGGGCTCTGTCCCAATCCCGATCCGAAGCCCGGCGGAGATCCCTCTCGACATTGCCTCCGCAAGTCGCTGGCACGGCCGGATCCGGAGGCGGCACTGCGGGATCCGCGATCCAAGTCGACAGTGATGGCGGATCGGGTAGCGATGGTGGGAGGGGGTCGCCTCGTGGTGGCGGACTCCCTGGATCTGGCGGAGGGGGGTCGCCTGGTGGCGGATTCCCCGGATCTGGTGGAGGGGGGTCACCTCGTGGTGGTGGATCTCCAGGATCGCCTCATGGTGGCGGTTCCCCTGGATCGCCTCATGGTGGCGGATCCCCGGGATCGTCTCATGGTGGCGGATCCCCTGGATCTGTCTTGATCCCCGCTCCCCCTAACTCGTCACTGCCCGGGATGCTCCCCGTGGCTCCGTTCGGTCCGGATGCCGCCTTCATTCCTGGTAGACGTGCTCCTGTGGCCTTCGCTACCAGAGACATCGAGCCTTGGTCCGCCAAAACGTTGAACCGGGTCGCGGTCATCTCAATGAAGATCACGGTCTTGTTCCCTGAGTTGCCTTTTCGAGCTGAATGGATATTCCCTCGGGCAGCGGACGCCATCCCGAGGCCGGGTACGTGGATTCGCTCATCACCAGACCTCTCGTGGAAGAACTGATAAGTGCTGCCCCGTGGGATACGCTGGCCACCACACCGGTGGATCCGGTTAGCTTCAGGGGTGATGTGCGTGGGCGACTCGGGGTATTCGTTCGTGCGCTCCGGGATTTCGTCTCCAAGCACCGGGTTGCTATATGGGAGGGCACTCACCGGTTCCGCATCACTCGTAATCAGCTCCAGGGTTCGACTTGGTTGTCCAACTTCAACAAGCAGCGTGATAACCGACGTAGTCATGCTGGTCGAGCTTGGAAGAGAGTCCTTGTGATCCTCGTGTTGGCAATCCAGGACGGTTGGTGTGACGTGGATATTTTGTTGGATCCATCCTTCTTGCATCTTCCCCGACGCGGGGATAAAGTAGCTTGGTTTCCGAGATCCGTATCCCGTCAAGCCAACTTGGAGGATCCCAATCCCCATCGCTCGGAACCCACGAGCCTATTGGAAGCCTTGCGAGAGATCGACGAAGCCGAGCCTTGGCGCATCCAGTTTCGCGGGGACCTGAGCCAACACCCAGGACGCCAGATCCAGCGTCTAGTAGGCAAGTTCTTCAACGTTCAGCCCAAGACTACCTGATCTTCATCACTCTTTGACGCCACGCCCCCAGTTTCAGTATTCGTGGATTCGTTTCGTAGCGGTAACTAGCGACTGGAAACTGGGTCGAGCTAGCCCTTTGCATGAGCTATTATAATCCACACTCTCTTACTTGAATATGTCTATAACATTCCCTCGTTGGTTGGGAAATCTAGTCAGAGCCTTTCATAATACACCTGGATCTGGGCGGGATCCACCCTTTCAGCGTACACATGAGAATGTATGAGATATATTATGGATTGCGACTTCAACTCGCAAAAACCATGCAATTCAGGCGATAATGTATTAGCATTTTGATATTGCTAAAAACAATGACAATGGATCAAGGCAAGAGCGCGGTATACGGAGGCAGTGGAGAAGAGCTAACACACGTACTGCGGGAGGCGGTGGTGGACAGACTCCAAGGAGACATACAGCAAGGGAGAAATTCAAAAAGCGACTAGAAGCAACGGCCCCGAGACAAAGAGGACAAGATGGAGAATGGAGTAAGAGGGTAGACAGAGGAAGATACAGAGGGACATTCGTGCCGCGCAGAGACAGCAGGACTACATAATTCACTCAATTCGAACGGCAGCCAAAGAGCAAAGATAACAACAGATAGAGTGTCAGCAGGGTACAGGCTGAGCAGGTACAACCCGACTGTGCGACGCACGCTAGTAGGGAATGGGTATTAGAGTTAAGCTTGCAAGAGCTGGTAACACAATACACCTCACTTATAAAAAAACACAATGCTGTGTTGCACATGGGGAAGCTCTGGATTTGTTTTATGAAAACATCCTACTTTACCGGTCCGCTAAAGATTGACCCGTTTATTTAACCCCTTGAACCCGAGGTAGTACCGTACCTCTTGACAGCCTAAGCTTTAGGTAGCTTAACGTGTACCTGCGGGAAGGTTTCCATACTGAAGTCGTGATGTTTTCTATCATGTATAGAGGATAAGCGCAGGCTAAACCTAATCCATGATGGGCATCTTGCTGTTAATCTAGTATGTACAGGATAAGCTGCTACCAATGCTACACGATTGCAGCGGTAAAGTGTATTTCGCGTAAAGAAGATCCATCAATGTGTGCTAGATGCTGGTCAAATGAACAAAGGCGGAGGTACCGATTGCACAGAGTCAACAGCAAGACCAGCTGCGTGTGTAAGGAAAACCCGGGAAGGTGGTATACAAAAACTCAATGTAGATCAACGGCTGCTTAGTCAGTAGACAGGTTGTCTGCTGCGCGACGGCGCCGCTTTGGCGCAGGCGAGTCCGCGCCAGACTCATCACTGGATTGCTCATCGGCCACTGCCTCCTCCTCAGGCGCTTCCCCTTCATCATTCCCGTTTCGAGCTGCTGGAGTCCGAGCCCGAATCTATATTTTCGTGTTTCCTCTGGATAGCAAGGTTCCATTGCGCCAAGCCCTGTGCCAGATGTCGAAGCAGCACATGAGTTATCCGTTCCAAGCGTGCCGCTTCTTATCACACGAAACGACACGCCTTGTTCAGCTAGGCGGCGACGGGCAGCTCGCGATGGAATGTACGGGGCTAGTTGAAGTCTTTCGTCGCTCTGCAATGCGGCCCAGTCCTCTTCACGCAGCTGTGTGAGCTCCAGGTGTAGTTGTTTTGCGAGCTTAACGTGACTCATCTTCGTCAAGTTCCTAGCCGTACGAGCTGCGTTGAAGATCATGTAGCTGTTGATCACGGCGAGGTCCACTAGCCTAAGGAACAAAGATTTGTAGTACTTCTTGTACTTTATGCAGAGCTGTAAAGAGTATCTGCAGCATGTATCATGTAACATTAGTGTTTTCAAATCGTGTACATACAGCTTATCGAAACATACCTTTGGAGGCGAAGCTGACCGTGTACGTCAACGCCTCCTATGAAGGTCTGATAGTCCTTCACGACACGCGGACACGCCACCTCTCGCTGCTCCCCGCTCAGTTTGTCGCGCCGAGCAATACGGTGGAGCCCCACGCTGCCTCCGGTGCACAATATGTGTACTGCTCGAGTATCCCACCACCTCAATACACGCATCTGCTGAATCTGCGGAGCTTCCGACACGATAAAAGTACCGCGCTCAATGTTGGATGGACGATTCTTTGGGATCTTCGGTGGCTTCTTTTTATCTTCCCCTCTGCTCTCTCTGGGGGGGAATTTCACCCCGCCTCTCTGTGGAGAAACATCAGTGTGTGTCCCACCCTCTGTGCGGTGCAGTACGCACAGTGCGCGATGCGTGTCCAATATCACATGTGTCAGTAACCGCATGCGACAAGCGCGTACCGACGAGTAGAACGACTAATCGCATTTCACCGGTTGTAGGAGCCACCGGCCCGAAGACGTGCCGCAAGTTACGCACAACAGCAGCAGGTCCAGATTTTGTGTCCGTGGCGTTTGTGCACACTGCCGTCTCCTTCTTGCCCAGGTAAACTATAAAACTGCACCATACACCATAACGTTTTGATTAGAGGGTACCGTACAAGATAAGACAACTTAGAGATAAAAAAGAACGGGTGTGCCCGAAGCCACACCCGCCGCTTACCGAATGCAGTACGCCGTATTGGAACAGCACAGCATGAAAACTTTATTTCCTCATTTGTGAGGTTTATCTTTCATGTACACCCGCATTCTGTTGAACGTTGACCACGAAGGCAGCATCGCCTCATCGAAGGCCATGATGCCAGGAGGTATGAAGGCAGCTTGAAAACGAGTTTGAAAGGCGTCGATCACCGGACGCAACTTCCAAGCGCGATCGCTAGCAGCAGCTTCGGCATCGTTGGGGCTGAAGTGAAGGTTTCGTGAAATATGCATAACGCTATCACGCGCCATGTATCGGCCGAAACAACCATGAGGAATCGCCCCCTCGTCTGTAGTTCGCCAGTGGTTTGCCAGCTTTTCTTTGTTGGGAGCGATCGCGCGCGCAAGCAGCAGTCCGATGTCGACGCACAAGTCTCGAGCAGTAATTGGCGCAGCCCTCACAAGATCTGCCTTGATCTTATCTTTAGAACTCCTCTTGAACTTGGTATGCTTTTTTTCGCGAGCCACTTGCTTGTCGTGTTGACCTTCGACACGTTCCTCTAGTTTGACTCGAGAAAGTTGTTTGACTCGTCCGCAATCTCATCCAACAGTCCTGGCTGCATGAAGTAGAAAATTGTATTCATTGGGGTCGTGGCGGCTGCGAGCGCCCTTGATGTTGGTCCAGACACGCCGGTGAGCAGATTGGGGTAGTCCGCTTGCACATCGCTGACGGAGCGAGCCTCGTCGGGCTCCATCAAGTAGTCGTAAGGCGTGTGAGTAACCAGATTGGACCATCCCTAGACACCCATGTCCTCCAAAAAGCTGTCCGACACCTCACCGGAAGCAATGTTATCAATTCCACCCAGTCCGGAAATCATACTGCTTTTGAAATGCATTTCTGGGGGGACTGGTAACTGCATGTCGGCTTCATCATCCCCATCGACAGAAGACACCTCGTCGTCCCCCTGGTAGTTCTCCCTATCCGACTCAAACAGCGTGTACGCACTCGGGTCATCTGTTTCTAGAGTGAAAATCGGGTCATCTGTACAGTAATGTAAATACATGTTAGATAGCAATCACTAACGTGTATGTACAAGTTCCACTAACCTTGCGTGGCCTCGACAGCTCCATCTAGGCCATCGACAGCTGGACCATTTTCTTCTGATCCCGATTCGATGGACCCGTCATATAAAGCGCTCGATTCATTGTCCACCTCGTTAAACTGCAGTGCAAGATTGCGCCTTCGTGATGGCAAATCTAGTACAGAATAATCACGTATCATACAAAATTGGGCAGAGTCATTAACGTGTACATACAAAATATACCTTCTTGGGTGTTCTCGCACTCGATTTCATCTGCGTCGTCTTCTTCTGCATACGCTGTATCGTGCGAGGCCACACCCAGAATGATCTCAGGTGTAGCATTACGCAAAATTCGGTGGGGGCTCAACGGTGGTGCACTAGTTGGTAAGCTTACCACATCACCTAAAGCTGTACCAAAACGATCAATACATATTTAGCAGACAGCAAAACTGTAACATACAACGTTACAAATACAAACCTTCTGTTCTGGACGCTGCAGCTGTAGGCGCCGCCGAGGAGGCCTCGTCACTCATCGTGGTGCTGCACACTGTGATCGTAGCGATCGCTTCCGGCTTACTTGTCGCTTTGGCTGCCTGCTTCTTCGTCTTGGCGGGGCGTGCTGCAGATTTCTTCGCTTCCGCTGATTTCGCCGCTGCACGCTCAGCTGCACACAACAGAGTGTAAGCAAGAGTCGCAACCTTACCAAGGACACACACATACCGAGATCGACTTTATCAAGGTAGACCATTAGCTCGATCTCTCCCACGAAGATGTCCACGCCGCGGACGTATTTCTTCGTCTTTCCAGGTTTCAGGTAGATGAAAAAGACTGACAGACCAGTGGGCCGCTTCGTAGTCCATCCTGCTTTCTTCTGTTCTTGCAAATAATTTCATGTTACGCGAACTAAACGTCCAGCATCAACTGGGATCTAACGATCGGACATTTCAAATACGCAGGTCTTAGCGTGAAGTTTGCAAGCCAAATTCCCACTTCATGTTACGCGAGCTAAGCGTCCGGCTTCTTGTACAACCCCGAGATCGCTGAGCTAATTCGGCATGAGCAAGTTTTTCAAAGCCTAAACGCTTCCTCCAACCCTGATTCGATAAATGCCCTTGTAAAAGCGATCGACGATTGTATTAGATAATGTATACTTTTGGGTGTTGTACGACACACATTTATCTTGACGAACTTAAAGCATTTTGGTCTGTACGTACTTCATTTCTGAAGCATTACCAGGAATTGGTTAAACACGGAAAGAATAGAGCTTGCTTGCTAGATCATTTTCTTGAGACGATGAGCATTTAATATATACTACATAGACATATTCCTGGTATGCTACGGTCAACTAGTACGGACAGTCCAATAGAGATTAATTCGGCCCTTCTTTGGTGCGTTCTTTAATTTTAACGCATATAAATATGAAATGAATGGCCCTTTAAAATCACCATTTTAAAATTACCGGAGTCAGTTAACTCTAGCAGAAGATACAAAATATGTACTGTAGCTCCATTTTTTAATTTGGTTGAACTTTTATACTTTTAATATTAGAGCGCACCGACCCCCTAAAGTCAGTTTCATCAAAAGCGCATTCCTAATCTAAACTATATAAATATCAAAAGTCGCCTAATGTTCTAGGTTGTCAGCGAAATGTACATGTACTAGAACGTACCTTAAAACGGCACCATAAATGTTGCACTGTCTTTAGAAATGGAATCTCTCACGTGAATGCATGGCTTACTGTGAGCTTAGTGCTGAATCGTCCACGCAGCTTAGTAGGCATTAATAAAACCAAGCAAAATAATGAGGACGACAAAAGCTTAGGACAGAAATATTCCCTCCGAGAACGCACAATTTAAAGCAAGCGACTCTCGATATAGAAGCAATATACAATCTAGGTCTAACATAAATGTTCCACAATTGCCGGTGAATATCAGTAAACATAAGCGAAACAAAGAAAATATATATTACTGCACCAAACGCGTGCGACTGTTGATACTCACCAACTCTGCACGGTTCGGCTAAACGACGTGACGTTCCAAGATGGACCGTTCCTGGATGGTCCGCTCCCAAATCGATTAGTCTGGTGGATGGCCAGGAGCACTTGACAAGAGGATAGCAAGGAGGACAACGCTAGAGTAGAAGTTTAGAGGACAGATTTCATTTACTTTAATCTACTCACTTCGGCATTTGCCTTTAACAACAACAACAGGTTAACAGCCGCAATCAACTCTACCGGAACGTTTCAAAACATGACGACGACCAAGCGCGCCGAAGTCCTCCTCGGGATTGGGAACTATTTTCACTGGGAGTACAATATGCGCATGACGCTAGCCAGGAAGGGCCTGCTTGCGCATATTCAAGCCGTCAAGCCGGAGAACGAGATCACCGAGGCGTGGCTCGTCAATGATGCCAAAGCGCTCGGCATCATCGCTCAGGGAGTGGAACGCCAGCATCAGACCAAGATTTGGTCGACCACTCGTTCCATAGAAGCTTGGGGCACGCTGCGAGAGTTCTACAACCGCACCACGCTCCACAACCGCATGACGATGACGCGTCGCCTCCGCGAGTTCAAGATGGAGAGTGGATCAACTATGGCCAAGCATATGGATGCGTTTGACCAGCTGGTCGTCGGGTTGCAGACGCTGGGAAAGTCCATGGACGAGGCACGCCAGCTGGTGGTGCTGCTGAGCAGCCTCCCCGTTGAGTACGAGCCCACTTCGTCTATCGTGGAGAACGCTAAGGATGTGATGCTCATCGAGGCCAAGGAAAAGCTGTTGAAGGAGTACGAGCGACTCGAGAAGCAGGAAACCACAGAGAAGGCGTTCCAAGTGAATGGGAGCGCAGGCAAGTTCTGGAACGGCCGAGGGAACGGTCGAAAATAGAACGGTCCGAAACGGAACGTTGTTTTCAAGGGCAAGTGTTTCAGCCGTGACCAAGTGGGTCACATGAAGCGGGACTGTCCTGCTGCGAAGAAGAGCAGTCAAGACGATGCAGTGCTCGTAGTTGGTGGGGAACGCTCGGCCGGGTGACTGATTGATAGTGGTGCGACGTCGCACATGACCCCTCACCGGTACGCCCTATTTGGGTACGAGGCGATAGACACTGGTATCAACGTGACGATTGCAGATGGTAAGAAGCTGCTCGTAGCGGGCACTGAAACGGTCAAGTTGACTGGCTTAGACGATAAACGCATCCGAATGGTGGACGTGCTCCACCGGGCTCGATAGACGGTTATTGTCGGTCGGGAAGCTCGCGGAACGAGGAATGAGCGTGGTGTACCAGCGTTCCAGTTGTGTAATTTGGGGGCGGAACGCTGCAATAGCGTCAGGGAAGAAGGTCGGTAAGGCGTTCCTTTTGGACTGTTAGCAGGAGGAGGCACACTTCGTGCAATACGCCGGTCCTGACAGCGAGTGGGAGCTTTGGCACACTCGCATGGGTCACCCCATCAAGGACGCGCTGACGAAGCCTCAACGTTCCACAATTGGTATCCCACATGTGTAAAATGGGAAACGAGACTTTGTGCGGTGGATGACGACTACTTAAGGTTTATCGCTGCGTACTTTATGAAGGGCAAGAGCGAGGTGGACAGTAGACTGGAGAAGTTCAAGGCATTGTACGAAACCCGTGGGGGGGGGAACGTCTTAAATGTCTACGTTCCGATAATGGAACAGAGTTCGTGAACAAGACAGTTTGGAGCTATGCAAACGGAACGGTATCGTGTATCAGCGTAGCGTTCCATACAGACCTCAGCAGAACGGAGTGGCGGAACGCATGACCGTACCATCATGGGGAAGGCAAGAAGCATGCTGCACTACAAGTCTATGCCGACGCAGTGGTGGGCGGAAGCTGCTAGTACTGCAGTGTATCTCATCAACCGTTCCACGAGCACATCAAACTCGGATGTCACGCCGTACGAGTTGGCGTTCCAGGCATAGCCACGGATGGAACACCTACGGATATTTGGGTGACAAGGGTACGCTCATAAGGACGACATGATGAGAACGAAGCTGGAGCCCAAGAGCTTCAAGTGCACGTTCCTCGGGTACGGTGAAAACGTAAAAGGATATCGTGTGTACGACATGGATGCGTCGCAGTTCAAGGTGACACGGTCGGTCAAGCTGAACGAGCGTGAGGTAATCGGAATCTATGGCACGGAGTCGCCAGCTTCCGGAACGGTCATCCATGTGACGAGGAGCGATGATACGATCGTTCCAATATCTGGAGTGGAACGTCAGCATGCTCAGGATGAACCGATGGAAGAAGCAGAGGAACCTGCCCAAGACATTGAGATGGACGACCTTGAACCGGAATGGAACGCAGAAATACAGCAGCTACCCGCGCCGAAGGAACCCAGGTTAAATGGGTTGGATTTGGCAACGTTCCATTCGCAGCCTTCATCGTTCCATGAGGACCGGATAATCTTCCATCCTGAAACGGAACGATCTACGCGCCCTCGTGAACCGTTATTTCTACTTGGGAACGGTGACGATGAAGATGTGGAACGTGGAAGTGATGGACCGCCATCTCCTAAGCGTGCCAGAATCGACGAAGATGATTTGCTCGCAGAGGCAGTGTTGGCGTACGCGGCCAGCATTGGTTGCGTTCCAGATACACCTAACACATACGCAGAAGCTATTACCAGTGACGAAGCAGGAGAGTAGCGTCGAGCTATGCAGTCAGAGCTGGATTCGCATACCCGGAACGAAACATGGACGCTCGTTCCACGTGGAACGACAACTCGTTCCATTGGATGTCGCTGGGTGTTCACGAAGAAGCGTGACGAGAATGGCCGGGTTATCCGTTACAAGCCACGCCTAGTAGCGCAGGGGTTCAAGCAGAAGTTTAAAATAGACCTCTTTGAGACGTACTCTCCAGTTGCGAATATGATCTCGATTCGAGTTGAACTCGCTGTTTGGTTTACGTGCGGCTACATTATGGAGCAACTGGATGCCGACACAGCGTTCCTCAACAGTGGTTTGAAGGATTGGGTTTATATGGACGCTCCATTTGGTCTCGAGAACCAAATGGAACGTGCTGAAGGCATGAAGTGCAAGCTGCTAAAGGCTATATACGGCTTGAAGCAAGCTGCAAGTGCATGGAACACGACTATTAATCGTGGGCGCCTGCTGCAGAACAATTTCAAGAGTTGTGGAGCCGACCAGTGTGTCTACGTCAAGCGTTCCAAAAACGCATTCGTATACGTATGTCTATATGTGGACGACATGATCATTGCGGCTAAGACGCGCGACGCAATTCGCGACGTCAAGGACGCCCTGAAAAGCGCAGTTAAGATGAAGGAGCTTGACGAGGCCAAATTCGTTCTGGGAATGGAGAGTGACCACGAGTAGAAAGCGGAGCATTGATGATTAAGCAAACTCGGTACATTGACGACAATGTGGAACGATTCAATCAACGGAACGCCAAGATGGTGGAGAACCCTTGTGCAATAAACCTGAAATTGTCCAAGACGATGTCGCCAAATACGGAAAGGAACATGCCGAAATGAGGTCACGACCGTATCGTTCCTTAATCGGGCGCCTCATGTACATCACAACCTGCACTCGGCCGGACATTGCCTACGTTGTCACGCAGTTGTCACCCTTTCTAGAGAATCCTGGAGCACAACACTGGAAGACAGCGATTCATGTTCTGCAGTATTTGAAGTCCACTCGCCATCATGGTATCGTAAACAAACCTGGAACGAGGGCATACGGAGCACAAGCTGTCAAGGCAGAATCATTTCAAGGTGCTATTGCACTTGCAAGCAACGCTGGACATCACGCGAGGACCAAGCACGTGAATATCCGTCAGCACTTTATTCGAGAGAATGTGGAACGTTCCACAATCGAAGTGGCCTACATCGACACGAAGCAGCTGTTAGCTGACATGCTTACGAAAGCACTGGGAACAAAGTCGCTAGCGTTCCTTCGCGAAGCAAGTGGAATCAAGAAGAGGAACGACGTCCAGTAGTAGTGAGTGGGAGGGTTGATATTCACCGACTTTGCACGGTTCGGCTAAACGACGTGATGTTCCAAGATGGACCGTTCCTGAATGGACCGTTCGCAAACCGGTTAAATACACGGTGAATAGCAAACCACCCAGTGTCGCTGTTGTTGTTGTTTAAGGCAAATGCCGAAGTGAGTAGATCAAAGTCAATTAAACATGTCCTCTAAACTTCTACTCTAGCGTTGTCCTCCTTGTTGTCCTCTTGTCAAGTGCTCCTGGCCATCCACCAGATTGAGTTAATTCACCAACGGCAATCCACTTAGGTTGCGCTTGTGGCGACATGTAGTGCTGCAGAGCTTTGTCAACATTTTACGTGTTCAACCGAGCGAGATATAACTTGAGAAGAACATCCACTTGGTTTGCCTTTTCCGCTTGGTAGTCACGTTTGATTTCAGCGATTGGTGTCATAAGTGATAGAATTTGTATCAAATTCAGCTGGTCGTTTTCAAGAAGGAATGTAGATGGAGGAACACCTGCGTGCTCGACTTGGCATCGCCGCTCCTGATACCAGGCTACAATAGCTTCCTATTTGTTGAGCACTCGCCGAAGGGAACTAGATGGACTAAGAAAGCGAGCCGGGGTATAGTCAAGTAGCTGTGTCGTGCTAGTGCTTGTGAGACTTCTACAAAGAGCTTTAAACAGATCGCCACTTTCTTCGACAGCTCGAACTTGGTAAATAGTTTTCTTGACCCGAGAAATCAACCGAGTCAACTCAGGGTTACCTGTATCATCATTCATCCTACAAGCATCTTTCGTCCCCGCGTGTGCCATGTGTGCAATGCACCATTCCCAACGCTGTTGCAGTGTGTTCACCAGCATGCTTCTCACGTCAGATCCTTTGTCACTAGTAGATGCGAAAGTTTTCAAATTTAAGTCCTCCAGAATATGGTTAACCCACGCGCGAAATGGGCCCTGGATGCCGTCACCATACGACGGGTTAATTTTTCGAGTTCCAAGCAGAATAGACGGCGGCTTCCGAGCCTCGTTTACGAAGTACACTCTTAAACCTAAGAAGTTTTGGTGTGTTGTCTTGCACGTCCAAAAGTCGATCAGCATTACCAAATTCGAGTAAGATGCAATATTATGAGCAAACATATCCACCACTTCAGCACGGGTTGAGCTGTACAACTCAACAATAGAATGAACTACACTCGTTGCATTGATGGATGTACGCATCTCTTCCTTCACGACGAGTCCTTCTTTTAGAATTGACTCATCATATTCGCCACAGCAAAGTGGTAAGTTATTGTTGACGATTCTAAGAGTTTCAACAAACAAATTCACACGAGCAGGGTCGTTCTTGTATAATGATGACGATCGCAGTGCTCAATCACGGCATCCCGCTTGCGCTTCCGATCCATTTCTGCGGAGGTCTTTTCAGATACAACTGCGTGATCCATTCGTAGATGTTTTGCTGCCCTCGAAGTCCGACCCGCTGAAAGTAAGAAGAGATTCGTGCCTGATGTCCGGCAACTAGGCATACCCAGCTTAAGTGCGCCTTATCATTCTCTACGAACTCCACGCGAGCCCCCCCCCGCTCGTAGATGAACGAAGTTTCAGAAGCTGTCGGTGGTCGTAATTGAATGCCAGCAGGTGCCACAAAGTTTGAAACAGCTTCTCTAACCGCAACAAGAGGATTGACTCTCGCCATTTCAAACAAATCTGCTCGTGCTCAGCCCACGTCGTGTCCTTGGTCACGTACTCGGTCTCAGTACTCACCGTGCCCGTGCTCACGCTCTCTCTGTACTTGTCCACAGCGCAGATTCCACAGGCACTTTTGCGCTGCCTGTTCACTAAGGCGTAGCTGTCAGCAGCTTTAGGTGCTTTGGACCCGGGAAGGTGCTGGTACTTACAAACGCGTAAGTAGAGTAGCGGATATCTGACCATACCGTGCCGCCTTCGTGCGCCCAACACGTGCGCCAGACACGTAGAGCGAGCACAACGTTCGATCGCGTGTGTTGTGTTCGAAGCTCTCGTATCTAATGGAGTGAGCATAAAAACGAGCTCACGTTCTTCTGCTCGTGTACCCATGTGCGCGTCAAATGCTTGTTTATGACATTCAGAAAAGTGTTCGCACATATACCAGAAATTGCATGGACTGTCTATCCAAAGTGTTCATAAAAAATCTATTATTGTAGATTAATATCTGCAACATCCGTCAAAATCATCGTTCAAACTAAATTCTCCTATCTCCATGTCTAAATCGGTAAGGATTTCATTCAGGATAGAAATTACTGAATGTTCGCTGATGTCCCCACCCCTTGCCAAGTGGGCTAAGACCTCTACTTTGTACGTCGCTGTGAAGAACACGAGGTTCTTCCTCACTTTACGGCCTCGGCCTCCTGGAAGTCGTGGTCGCCCTTTTGGGTAGCGGCGTTGCATAGGAGCCATCCGATAGCAAAATGCACAGACAGAAAGACAGTTCGTACGACTGAATGCGATAACTGAGGGTGCACGAGGTCTTTCCCGTTCGGCCCATAGTACGTGATAACTAAGGGAATTCGGTATGTAGACTGGTTTCAGCTTATTTTTACTAAGGATACTACTTTTTAACACCAAGATTTGTGACTGTACCTGTATCTGGTTTATATACAAACATCAAGTGAATGAATAATTTATCAGCATCCCAGAATCTGAAGAGCCGGTAGATCAGCGTTTCTGCACGTGTGCCCTTTGAGAATTGTGTTTATTGTAAAAACCTCGTAATCAACAAACGTGCCAAGAGCACCAACTCATTCTGATCCATTCTTCATTTTTTTCCATCGAGTACGTTCTACTTCCAACCTTCGATGCGCGGGCTCATCATTCTGCTGGCTATCCAAGTCACTGTTACTATACTTGTCAATGAAACTGGTGCTGTCGACATTGATACGCTCGCAGCAGCTCGATCTGGGGTCGTCCAAGATCCTGCTGTTGATGGCCATGTCGCCAACAACGTCCAGCGGCTACTGAGAAAGCGTGAGCCTGTCCATGACGGCACCGAGCATGCTACAGAGTCAATTAACAAAGAGAGAGATGTTTCGGCAGCTGTTAAAGCATTTGCTGAGAAGCTAAAAGGTATCTGAACCGTCGGGAAGGTGGATGACGCAATGAACGATATACCCAAGTTCCAACGATTGGGGCAAGCAGACCACATCGATGAATCAATTAAGGCAGCGCTCGTTGGCAACTACGCTGATGATGTTCACAAAGAAATGATAGCACGGATGATGACGGCGTTCCAAATGATGGATGAGCAGGGATTGGATCCCAACAAAGTTAAAAGCCTCATCGCGGAAAAGAAGGTGGTTTTGACGCCGGAACAAGCCCATTACTTTGAGCCCTTATTCTCTGCGTATTGGAAGGCAGCCCACGTCGGAAAGAACCTGGAATGAGGTGGTGTGTAATGTAGTGGACGGCGGCGGGCACATAGGGACCGTAGAAATGAGGAACATCCGCAGCCAGATTTAAGGCAGACCTTTCCCCTAATCTAATTTTCAATTTTCGTTTCGTATACCTCGATGTAGCTCTACTAACTAAAACCAAACTTGAGAAACTGGGGATGCGTTGATCTCTACCACCATGACCTTATTACAGCTTCTAAACAGCGCAGATATACACATTTGAATATAATAATACCTCCGCTCGGAAATAGATAACCATTTGTTTTTTTTTGCGCAGCCCTCCGCCTCGTTCATTTGAGCGTTTATTAATTTGTGAGAGGCTGCTAAGCTTTATGGCGAGAGCTGACAGTGAGAAACTAAGCAAGGCACAGGCGTTCATGCTCCGCCATGAACTACAGATACAAAAAGGGATCTAAGACGGCAACTACACCGCCACATTCTGAAGGGGCTCAGTGGGGCTTCTAGAACTTCAGCGGTAGGCGGTGGGGGGGGGCTGCTCGCTGCAAGAAGCAGCATGTACGCGTTAGCATTGGCGAGTGAGATAGCGTCACAAGGCAGTGACGTAGGGAGAGTGCCAGCTCGTAATTGCTTGTCCTTGTGCCGGAGGCGCGCCAACTTGTGCGTGGGTGTAAGTAGTGGGCGGGTCTGTCTGAGCGCACGCCGTATGTAGCCTTCCTTGATCAGCTGCTGAACCAGGTAGCAGCTCATGTTGGACGCGCGTTGAAGCAGGCGCTGGATTTCCGCTCATTGACAGGAACTGCAGCGATTCTCTCGCACAGCTCAGCTCGAACCACCTTCTTCCTACCACATGCGCTCGTCCTTGACTTGACCACGGCTGCTACTCGATCTCCCATCGAATTGATTCCACGCCTCCAAATTCGCTCGACAGCTTGGCGGCCCACACGGAAGTACGCTGCAACCCAAAAGATATGTCCATGTTTGAGCACTCCTCCCACGCTGCGAACCAGTAAGGTCTCATAGACGGCCTGGCGCTCACTGTCTGTGATCTCCCCCAGGTGCCAGCTTTCAAAATGAAAGCTGGGAGCGGGAGCCAGGGAAAGCGCGGGAGATTCGAAATCCAAAAAGTGATCGGCATAGAGGGGGTATTTTTATTAGGTAGGCTGTAATATAATTTGAAATGGTTATCTTTTTCCGAGCGGAGGTACTGTAGTAATAAATAGGCGGGGATGTCATCTTTATTATACTTCAACAAGTACCATAATATATTTGACATATCCCGCCTTTTTCACAACGCGCTTACTTTTCGCCCATTTCGCTTTAAATGCAGCTTGACACGATCATATTCTCATTGTGGCTTGAATCAAAATGTACATTTATTGCGTTTTACCATGGTTAATGCACTTTATAAGTATATTTTGAGTACTGGCGCCCGCGCAAATCTACGCGGTCTACTTTTGAGGCAAGGAAGTATGACCATTTTGCAATCCCCCTTACATATGATATTTGCTTAGTCTGGTTAGGTAAATCGTCGCGTCTGAAGCGAACGTACTTAACCCAGTTCAAAGTGCTAACCTTCTCTTCAAATGTATGTTTGCCGGAAGACAAAGCGTATAATACTGAATAGAACTCAGCGTAATATTGTAATACAGCGCGGTTTTTTTATTTAGTACGCGTAGGCCGTTATTTTTTATTTTAACTGACAATGAAGGTTACATTAGAAAAATAGGTGAATAAAGCGAGGGCACGTTCGGAAGCACGGCTGAATTCCCCTCGAGTGCGTTGGTTATCCACACTGCTAAATAGTACTTCCGAGTAACTAATATCTTTAAAATTTATCCATTACCAGTAAACCGCTTAGACTAACATCCTCTTGCTAGACCAATCTTCGATAACAATATCGTCTAGAGTTCCCATATTCAGCTCCGTTTCGACTTTTAACTCTGGTTCGAAGGCGCTTTCATCGTCCGTTTGTAGCTCCCATGTCGCTTGAACTGCGAGCCGTATACATCATGCTTTGCAGGGCTTGATACTCTGCCGTACAGCGTCGACGGAGATCTCCTTCCCAGCTTGACGCACCCACGGCGTCATTGAGGTAATACCTGCGGGGCGTAAAGCAATAGAAATGCATAGTTAAGCGATCTGAAAGGCGCCGTCGATATTGCATTAGTATTTTTGCAGTGACACAAATCGAAAAGTGTCTGGCTATTGAGACAGGGGCGTTTCATTCGAAATTACTCTCCATGACTGGTTTAAGTGTAATTGCAGCCATTACAAACTATATCAAACTATTTATAGTAAGCTCTTTTAAATCGTCTAACAATAACATTCCAATTATGCCCAATTATTCTCTGGATTTTAACCCTTCTACTACGACATTACGGATAATCCGGAATCTAATTTATAGAGGTGAAATTGCTCCGAGATGTCCGCAACAACATTCGAGCAACGACAATTCGGCATATTGAATTTTGTATGCGATAAATTTAAACGGGTTAAGAATAAGCTGCACACCACATGCGACACGGGATTGTCAGGAAGCGGTTAGGTTTACAGATATAAGGAGTCAAGAGACTCTCCCAGCCCTCCATTTGGAAATCAGCGCCGGAGAAGAGACCATCACTCCTGAAGATGTTCACCTTCGAGAAAACGTTCAACCAGATATGGCGCGAATTAAAGAAGAAAGGCTGGCTGTATCGAAAATCCTCTGGCCTCAGCAACGCCCCCCGCTACCTCCCCCCCGGTGGCAATCTCGCGGGATCGGAAGGCGTGGACTACTTTAAAGGTAAGACTACCGATGCGAATGTGCTGTATCGGCAACTAACCGTGTACGCTTGTCAGGCGAGATGAGTCTGCTTCGCTACTACCGCCGTAAAGGATGGCTTGCCTTCGAGACAGCTCCACCAGCTTCGACGCCGACCATCGCCGAGCCCGAGCAACCCAAAAATGCTTTTGGGCCGTCCGAGACTACGTCAGCACTGTCTGAAGAGAATCCCGCGCGGTCAGGAAGAGATTCCGAAGCGGTGCCTGCGCCGTCCGAGCCTGGATTAGCTGCACCCGTTGCCGCACCAAAGGAAGCTGCTGCGAAGAACACTGCGATTGATTGGCCGAGGGCTGCTGCCAAAGCCACTGCCCCAGCGAAAGCGTGGACTATCTCAAGCGTACCACCTGCACTTGGCAAGGCCAGAGGTTCTAGCAGACCACGACCCGCAAGAAAGGCAACTAGTTCGGCACACGACATTGAAACGGATCCGCAACCTCGACCGAAAGGCAAGCGCAAGGCATCGAGTACAAGAACGTCTACGAAACGACCCCGTACTGGTACGTTTGAGTTTCAGATGCTGACTGTTGCGAAATATATACTAAATTTCTTGTTACGGATTGTGCAGCTCCTGGTGTTCAGGAAACGACCTCACGTACCACGGATAATACCCCGCAACCTGTTCCGGATACCCCTGTCGAGGTTGAGGAAACTCCTGAATCGTCTATTACGGCGGTACCCACTCCGACAGCAGTTCCAAGCGCGGAGCAATCTGGAATTTCTCTAGATGACTTCGATTCGGATAACTTCTTGGATGCACTGCGACGGGACCGGCTATTTGGACCAACTGAAGCTGATGATATAAACATTGGAGGTGGCGACTGGTTGCTCCCTCTAGATTCCGAAGCGAAAGGTGACGAAGAGTCCATTCTGGCGGACGAAAACGATGAAGAGGACGAGGCAGTTGCTGTTGCTGTTGATGACCAAGTTGATGACGACGTGGCAACTGAGCGTGACGAAGTGCCAGTGTAGTTTGACGTAACTGGTCCAGAGCTTGACATACTTCAAGGCAAGGGGTGGGAGGTGTTCGATGAACGCCACGCGGGCCAAGTGCAACACGATACATTACCCCTCTACGACGGCCCATCTGGTCCAACCCGAGCTGCGCTGGCATACGCGGAGAATCCTATCGCGATATTTTACTTTTTCCTGCCGAAGGAGCTGTGGCGAAAGATTGCAGCCGAGACGAACAAGTACCGTACGGACAGCATCGACAGTACTTCGCAGCAAATGCGTGCACGGGCACGTCAGCGGCGCGAACGCGTCCCCTCAACAATAGTGCTGACCATTGATGAGTACAGGGCAAAACTAGCGCGCAAGCCATCCATCCGGCCCCATGAAATCATTCGGTTCATCGGTTTGCTTATCGCACGAGCACTAGAGCCACGCCGAGAGAGAGTCTAAGTCGGCCCTGAAGGTCGAGGGTGCACTCGCGCGCGGCACGTTTGGCCAGTTCTTGAGTCGGGACCGGTTCCAAGACATTGCGCGGTATCTTCACTTCAACGACAACGAACGACAGTCCGACAGTGGGGATCGGACCTTCAAAATTCGGCCCGTGGTTCAAGCGTTGCCGAAGACGTTCTTCAGAGGATACCGAATGGGTGCTCGGATTTCGTTCGACGAAGGGATGGTGCCGATGCGTCATCGCCGCAACCCAATGCGCCAGTACATGCCGGCAAAGCCAAACAAATGGGGCACCAAATTTTACCTGACGTGCTGTGCAGACACCGCCTACTGCTCCAGGTACGAAGTACGATTGATACGGATATCTGTCTAACAAGATGGATATCCGTAGCAATTATAATCTGTCTGGTCCGTAATGTATTCTGTATGAGCCATAATATCTCGCTAACCGAGCTGTGTTGTACTGTGTAGATTGGATATCTATTGCGGCAAGGCAAATCAAGACGAAGAGGCTGTCGCGCAGCAATATGTGGTCAAGAATATTACCAAAGTCCTTCGTGGGCAGCCTTCACAACGCCTCATTTGCACTGACAACTTCTACACGTCAATCCCGCTATCGGACAAACTGCTGAGCATGGGCCATCGCCACGTGGGAACTATCAGGAAAGATCGCAAGGGCTGGTGTGCGGCCATTGAGTTCAAGCAAAAGAGACGACCGAAGCGTATGCCGCGCGGAACGTGCAAGATGGCTGTGTGGAAGAGGCGCCGTGACTTCGTTGCGCTTACGTGGATGGATAATAAGCCTGTTAGATTTCTGGCGACGGGGTGCTCAACACATACCACTCAAGTCTCCCGTAGAGAGCGCGATGGCTCCATTTCTGCCGTGCCATGCCCCCAGCTTGTGCGAGACTACCACGAGGCGATGGGGGGAGTAGACGTTCACGACCAGCTACGCCTGCAGCGATACTCCATCCAACGCTTGATTCGCATGCGTAAGTACTACAAGACGATATTTCTCGGTCTCGTTGATATTGCAATGGTGAACGCGTTCATCGTCCACAAGATTGCGATGCGCAGCCGCGGGAAACCGGTGCCGACCCATGCGGCATTCATGCGGCGACTGCATACCGATCTGCTGAATCAACAAATGAGGATTTGCTGCTGGTAACGACTCAGCAAATCTAGTTACAGAGCCTCTCCCATGTCAACCTCACACACTCGAGAAGACAGAGGAAATGAACGGCGTGAAGCGTCGTCAGTGGTTGTGCAAGGTGTGCTCAGCGTACGCTGGGCCCGGCGTACGGAGCTACGAGACCAGCTACTTCTGTGCTTCGTGCTCAACGGTCAAGAAGGGGAGAGTCACCTTGTGTAACAAGGCGCGCAGATTGGAGCACGGCAGCGCTGTAACATGCAATGAGGTGTGGCACCAGAGCTGGAAGAACGGCATGGCCATCCCCCCAGAGATGCAGCACAAGATCAGGTTTGTTAGGAAGCGTAGGCCCGAAGTTGAGAGCGAGGTCGACGAGGAGTAAGTGAATGAGCAGTTGTGTGAGTGCTGGCGTTCTAGTGTTGTCTCGTTGTTGCTGTACGGTGTAACGGTTTTGCAGGGAGATCGCAATTGAAAGTTTTATGGACAGGTTCGGTTCTGCACATCATTCACAATTAGCCAATCACATGCCATAATCTGGACACGTGTCACGCGAAACGGCTCACAACAGGGTAAATTGTACTGATTTTCCGGCATACGTTAACTCATATATTAGGAATTACGGATACTCCGGAATAATCTTCGGATTAGAGGGGTTAATCCAGAGTTGTTACGACGATCTGAACGGAGATCTGTATTCTTAAACCAAAGCATTTTTCTACATACATAACTTTATCAAAAGGTTGCAATCATTTCATATCGGAAGACGATGTCACTTGCACCTCGAGCACAATGATGGTCACTCATACGAGCGACATCCGGCGGAAATAATCGAAATTACATTAGACTCTTTTTATGTTTCGTTTAATAATGGAGCTCTTGTAGAATCATTCTACACATGACCTCATTGGTAATCTTGCAGAATGAACTTTCGCCTCTCATCATTTTGGTCCGAAATAACTCAGTATTATTGGCTAAATACTAGCTGAGGAAAGATTGGCTGCGTGCAGCAATTCCCAGCCTTGGTTGCTCGTAGGAGTGCGTTTCACGGCCATTATTCTGTTTAATTTGTACTTCGCATTGAATTACAAGCCACGTATCGCATTTCGTGTGGAAATGGTTACTGCGGAGTATCGTACTGATGGTTGATGCGGATCTTTAAGCGATAGACCTCCAGAAAAGCTCACAAAAACAATCCCATATTAATATTTCTTGATTATCAGGGCCATTACATTTATAGTGATTTCAGATACTCAAAAATTTCCAGTACTGTAGTGGTGGTTTCTGGAATCAAGCTCTTCCCACTCACTGAGCATCGCAAGTCTGCGATGCCGAGCTGGCAACACAGGATAGCAGTTAGGAAACGACTAGACGTTCTAGCAGGCAGTGCTAGCTAGAAGTTCACTTTCAGACTTACCAGTCAGGACTTACAATAGACATTGGGTTCGCAGGAAGCGCCAGCTTCCCTAGCAGTAGTTTATCGTCGAGACCTACTACAAAGAATTCTTTAGTTGTCAAGTCTTGCGACTAGGAACAACTGACTGACCAAGAACATGGTGTCCTCGACCAGCGACAATAACAATGACCACGCAAGCGAAGGTAACAGGACACAGAACACCTTGCTAACGGAGGAGACGCGATCGACGGAGTCATTGAGTAAGCCGAGTGTATCTCGACTACCGCAACCGATCTTCTCGATAATGACAGCACCCAAGGTGACATCTGTGGCGCGGAACGATCTTGTCGAGTGGTTGAAACTTCGTAAAGAGTACGAGGACGCGGTCAAGGAACGTTGCAAGGATGGAAAGAAGACATCAATGCAATTATGAAGAGCGTACGAACCTCATTCGATGAAGACTTACTGGAAACTCTGTGCGAGGCGAATTGGGGTGTTGATATCGGCAGCTTGACGGATAGTTTCCTTTTAGAGAAGATACACACTATCACCGACAGCTACCAGAACCAAGTACTGCCTCCCGTCAACGAGTTGTTCGCGAAGGAGTTGAAGATGGATATAAAGAATGATGATATTGGCTCACATGTGACCAGTTATTTTCTCTTGTGCAATTCTCTTATCAAGAAATATGGATACGTCACATTCTTTCAAGGTGAGAAAGGTCCTAAGAAAAAATGCAGGTTCCTGATCAACTCATTGCCTCCAGTATTAAAGGCGAAGGTCAAGAACGAAATTGATTACAGTTTTCCTGAGGCTCAGACGAGTATTACGAAGCTGTCTAAACTTATCCACCAGCAAGCGCTTGAGCAGGCGATAGAAGAGCGTGCTTTGAACCGACTGAAAGAAAAAACTCGTGGTAAAGCAAAGGATCACCAGCAACGAGCCTTCCAGAACAAACGATCGATCATTGGGCTACAGCAGCAGTCCGTAAAGCGTGTCAAGGTCTCATTGACGCAGAAAATGGACGAAAGGCCGATAAGAAAGACTTAAGCACCAAGAAAGGCGCCCCGCAGACCGGTTGTCTTCATTGTGGTGGACCCCATTATCTTAGCCGTTGCCCGACCGCGACAAAAGAAGATCGTGACCTGCTTGAGGCGAAGCAGAGCGAGAAAGGTGTTAAGACCCCTGCGGGGAGGCACCGCTAATCTACGTCGACTAGCCGAATGCCTGCCGACACAGATTCGCTAAAACGTGTTGGAAGATGTGTTTACAACGTCTTTTTGTGCCGACAGTGGTGCAGACAGGTCTGGCATGAGCAAAACCGAGTATGAACGATTTGTGAAGGTGTGTCCAGAGGTTAAAGCGGTGAGGTTGGAGGAGCCACTCACTTGTACTGGTGCTGATGGACAACCTATTGAAGTGAATATGGTAGTGAACTTGCAGCTTCGCCTACGTACATCAGCAGGAAGTGTTCGGATCTCCAAACCAGTTGAGTGTTTGACTATTCCTGGTGATGCGGCTGAATTTCTGCTTGGCAACGATGTGTTGACGATGTTGGGTATTGATGTTCAGCGACAGCTTGATATGTTCGTGGCCAATGCTGTGCAGAATGGAGAAGATGATATATTTGATGATATTGATGAGCCTCAAATCGGAAGTAGTGTGAATTTAAGTGATGAGCAACGGAATGCAGTGGAAGCGTTAATTACCAAGGCAGTAGCGAACAGTTTTCCGGCAGAGTTGGTACCAGCACTTCGAAGGATCACTACACGATTTGATATTGTTGGGCGACGATCCACCAGCGCGGGTACCACCTATGCGGATTCGTCTAAAGCCTGGTGCCAAACCTTACCGGTGTAAAGCACGGAAGTATCCGGCTGAAGTGTGGAAGTTTTTGGACGAATTTAACGATGAATTGGTTCGATTGGGTTGGGCTTATGAGAACTCGGAGCGTCGGTGGGCGTGTCTCGTCCTTCCAGTACGCAAACGTGGTGGCGAGTTTCGCCAAACAGCAGACTATAAACCTTTTATTGCAGATGTGGAGGCAACTGTGGGAGTTATGCCATACTTGAACGTTGATTTAGAGGCTGTGAAAGGAGCTCAATTTTTCGGTCTCTTTGATTTCATTAAGGGGTACTGGCAACTGGCATTAGCAGAAGAATGTCAAGAGTGGTTGTCGTACATGACTCATCGGAAAGTGTACACACCGCGCCGCGTTCCTCAAGGATGTACAGACGCAGCACTATTCTTTCACTCAACGATCCAGAAGTGTTTGGAGGACTATTGCACAAGCATTATTAGTGTGGATCGACGATTTGTTATTGTTCGCGAATGATGCAGCGACTTATTTGGTTAAATTGGAAAGACGTTTCGAGTTGCTGGATTACTTTGGATTTAAGTTGTGTTTGGTTGAACGAGAGGTCCGATGGTGCGGCAAAATGATTGACGGTAGTGGCGTTCACCACGACCCAGAGCGTATTCGGTCGCTGCAGTCGCTGCCGTACCCGAAGACGGCTGGTGAACTACAACAATTCTTGTGTGCCACCAATTGGATGCGAGACACGTTGATAGACTATGCGCGCGTATCATGGCCACTCCAAAGCTTGCTAGACTCTGCTCTCGCACGTGCAGCGAAGCGCACAAAACGCGTGGCTGCTGGCATTGCAGTTGATTTAAGTATTGCAGAGCGAGCGGCGTACGACCGGATGAAGAAGATGTTAGCGACCAGCGTCACTTTGGCGTTCCCAAAGGAGTAGGCGACTATGTGTTTGCTGACTGATGCTTCTGATTCTGGATGGAGTTTAATTGTTACACAAGTCGAGCAGTGGCAACCACATAAAGAAGTGTACGAGCAAGCGCACGAGATGCTCATGTGTATGAGCGGTAGCTTTACGGGATCTCAATGCAATTGGAGTATTATAGAGAAGGAACCTACCCAATTGTATGCGCTTGTGACAAACTGAGTTACTTGTTACTACGACCGGGTGGTTTCCAGCTTTACTGCGATCACCGTAATTTAATCTACGTATTTGCGCCTGGGAAAGAAGTAAAGAAGCACATTCGTGGAACATTATTACGTTGGGCCACAAAGTTAATGGAGTATCGCTACGAAGTGGAACATATCGATGGAGAGTCGAATGTATGGGCGGATATGGTTTCTCGGTGGGCCGGGAACCATGATCAGCCTATACATCTGAAGGCGATGAAGCTGCGTAAGCGTCGTCATACAGACTCACCTAAAGACACTGAGCGACAAGGGAAAAGAGCTCGGAGGTCGAAGAGAGTGCAGACACTAGACACCACGCAAGAGCAAACTTTACCACAGCCAAAATCGCATGTGGTGCGGCCACTAGACGATCCGGAGTTTGAATGGCCGACTATCTCTGGAATCCTTGCTGTCCAGGGACAGCATGCAGATAAGCGACCGCGATTAGCTAGTAGAAATGATGATATGATGTGGTTAATTGGAGATAAAGTTTGGATCCCCAGCGAAGCAAGCTCGTTGATTCAGCGCCTTTTGGTGGTGGCCCATTGTGGCTCTCAAGGCCACCGAGAACGTGATGCGACGATGGCATGTGTGAGCAGACACTTCCAGGTGCAGCACCTACGGAAACATGTGGACATTTTTTTAGCGACTTGCCTCATGTGCAAGCATATCAAAGGCGGAAAAGTTATACAGCGACCGTGGGGAGAAACATACCGTACGAATGAACGAAACGAAGCATTACATTTTGATTTTGTTTCTCTTGGCGAGAGTTCATGGGAGCCAACTCAGCAACTTAGCAAAGACATTCCCGTGCTATTGACACAGTTCGCAACACAAACAAACGACAGACAGTTTGTGCGACATATACATATGCATGTTAACCCCAAGTCGAGACTAACAGAACGGTCGCCGACCAAACGCAAGAAGCGCTGACGTACTGAAGTGGTCAAGGCTTGGGAGGGCAGTGTAGTGATGGTTTCTGGAATCAAGCCTCTTCCCACTCACTGAGCATCGCAAGTCTGCGATGCCGAGCTGGCAACACAGGATAGCAGTTAGGAAACGACTAGAAGTTCTAGCAGGCAGTGCTAGCTAGTAGTTCACTTTTAGACTTACCAGTCAGGATTCACAATAGACATTGGGTTCGCAGGAAGCGCCAGCTTCCCTAGTAGTTTTTCGTCGAGACCTACTACAAGTACGCACTTAAGCACTTGCTTTCATCGTGGGAAATGTGTCAGCTTGCTCAGCATTGCCCTACCGATCAACAATCATAATTTCAATGTAGTCGGAAATTATTATCCAGAACCATTCTCGAACAGTAGTACTAGAGAAGCATTATGGATAAGCTGATGGGCCTGGTTCTAACGGTGTCTAAATTTGAACTCAATGCTCGAGTATATATCCGTGTACTATCGTTTCATATTTTCAGCAACGTTAAAGGAATCGGGAGTAGAGCTATAGTTTGTTCGAGGAAGTACATTTGGGCTCGGCGATAGAGTACTAAGTATGTATTTTTTGTCGGCTTCGTGCTAGACGTAATCATTCTCGCCTTGTCTACTATTGTATTCGCGCAGTGACATCTCGGCCAACTAATTAATACGAAAAATAGCTCGCGTTTTCCCTGGTTTCGTACCTGAAACTTTATTGCGACCTATTCTTGGCGAGACTAAGCACACATGACAGGACATATACTTATACTTACTTGTCACACATAAATACACGATAAATCCAGTGTCGCACGCGTTTGGTGCAGTAATATACATATATTTGTTTCCCTTATGTTTACTGATATTCACCGGCAATTGTGAATCATTTATTTTAGACCTAGATTGTATATTGTTTCTATATCGAGAGTCGCTTGCTTTACATTGTGCGTTCTCGGGGGGAATATTTCTGTCCTAAGCTTTAATCGTCCACATTATTTCTCTTGGTTTTATTAGTGCCTACTAAGCTGCGTGGATGATTCAGCACTAAGCTCACAGTAAGCCGCGCATTTACGTGAGAGATTCCATTTTAAAGACATTTTGGGACAGCGCAACAGTTATGGTGCCGTATTTAGGTAAATTCTAGTACCTTTCACTGACAAACTAGAAAATTAAGTAATTTTTGATATTCATATATGGAATGCTCTTTTGATGAAACTGACTTTAGGGGATCAGCGCTCTCTAATATTTGAAAGTATAAAAGTTCAAACAAATACAAAAAATGGAGCTGCAGTACCTTTTGTGTATCTTCTGCTAGAATTAAACAACCCCGGTAATTTTACCGGCGAGGATAGTAAACCTCAAGTCGTCGATTCGAAATGATGATTTTATAAGGCCGTTCATTTCATATTGTATGCGTTTAAAAATAACTAACGCACCAAAGGAGGGCCGAATTAATCTGTTCGTACTCCTTGACCGTACATACAAGGAATATGTCTATGTAGTACATATTAAATGCTCATTGTCTCCAGAAAATGATCTAGGAAGCAAGCTCTATTCCTTCCAACATGTAAACTATTCCTGGTAGTGCTTCAGAAATGAAATATGTACAGACCGAAATGCTTTAAGTTCGCCAATATTAGTGTGTGTCCTACAACACGCAAAAGTTTACATTACTTAAGCTAGATAGCTTATGAAAAGAACGGTTTGCATCAAATCATCTCAGGTATTAAACTATGATGAAGCTTTGCCCTGATAGTCTCGCTCAATCAGTATAATCGTCGATCGCTTTACAAGGGCATTTATTGAATCGAGGTTGGAGGAGCTTACAGTCGTCGAAAAACTCGCTCGTGCCGAATTAGCTCAGCGATCTCGGGGGTTGGACACGAAACCGGACGCTTAGCTCGCATAACGTATAGGGGGGATAGAATTTGGGAGAAAAGATTAAATTCTTGTGTAAAAGGGATGCACGTCTAGTTTTATACAAAATCGGATCAGTACCTTGTGCATGCAAATGATTGTCTAGTGTAGACACACATATACTATATAATGAATGTACTGGAAGTTAACGGAAAATCCCAGACAAAACCTGACTGCTCCTATAGCCCGATACCATCGAATGATGGAGGCCCCGCCACTCCAGTGGGCGTAACATCCTAGCTGGTAGACATAATGGCACCCCCGAGACGGGGATTGTCGACCATTTTCCAAGCTCCTGTGCCTCCATTTAACTCTTCTGACATCCTTCTCGCACTCCAGGTAAAATGGCACCTGTACACAAATGTATGGCGTCCTTTGGAGCGCACACACGCGTGCTGGTACACAAAGTAAGACCCAGATGGCAGTAGTGCAACAGCGTTTCGTGCCCTGTCGTGTGTTGAAGGTGACGAGATGGCTTCAAACGTGCGCTCAAATGATGAAAAGTTGCCTTCTGTTTGATTTCTAAATTTTTTTTTTATGTATACGACGCCATACTCGAGCTCTTGTCGGGAATAGTTGATTTCGACAAACGTGCGCACAGATGTGACCGACGAGTCGTCGTCGTCGTCGTGTGTAGTGGCTACTGTAGTAGGCACTACCGTAGCGCCGCTGTGTATTACGACGAGAATAACTATTAGTACAGTATTAATAAGTGCCTCCACTCGTCCACATAAACATATCTATACTTTTTCATTATCCAGACGGTATACATTTGATTAAAACTAAATAAAACACTTGTAATAATTTGAAGACTCTTCAAAATCATCCATTTTAAGGGACACACGAGAAATTCATCCGTTTTACACTAGATTTTAATCCGTAGCCAGAATTTGGTTTGAACTGCAGGCAAACACCTGTGTATTTGAAAAGCCAGATCGCTAATTCCCAGTTGATGCTGGACATTAGCTCGCTTAACATATATGGAAAAGGTAACCAGGCAGTCGCCGGGACAATACCCAGGCCGTCACCGGTGATTGATATGACGTAAGCATATCATGACGGGGATTAATTGTGAATTGAAAAAAAAGATCGCCCGGTTGATGCTGGACGTTTAGAGTTTAGCAAGAAATTACTGCGCCTTTAATTAAGACTCAAGTCACTTTCTTTCACTTTCACTACCGGTACAGGACTGTTTTTCCCCCACATGTTGTATTACTCTACCGGATTGAACATTTACGCCAATCCTCTAAAAGTCTTAATTCTGAAAATGTGTAGGTACAAGTACTAAACAATTCTATATAATGCTAGTTTAAGCTCATACTAGTTTAATTTATTTATATGACTTCTCCGGTCCTTTAAAGAATTAACATAAGTTTTTTTTTAAAGAAAACCTCGTGCTGTTTGATTGTTCCATATCCAGCTTCTTTCGTTTTTGATTAAAAAAATGCTTTATTAGACGATTTTTTTTCGAGCTGATTGGCTGCTTCGAAATGATTATGAATCTAATTGCTTTTCGAAGCTCTTTTTTCTTCTTTACGATATTTTAAAGTTTGATTTTGATTATTTCTGATGATGCTGTGGACAAAACTTCAGTTTCCACAAAGTGATCATTTAAATGTTCGGTTTTGACGCTTTTGGCTGGAACTCGCCTTGCCAAAACAAAATGGGGGTAGTTTGACTAAAGAGCTTTACCATTAAAAGTAGCTTTGTCTACATTCATTCGGCAGACCTAAAGTTATCGCAAGTTTAATGAACGGGTCATTTTTAGCGGACCGTTTAAGTAGGATGTTTTATTAAAAAATCCAGAGGTATTGTCTAAGGTGTTGTTAATATCTCTGAGCTCTTGTTACTGAATACTGACATTTCTTGATACTTTCGAAATTCACCAATATTCGCATAACGTTTATACCGGTACATAAAGCGTAAGAAATAGTTGATACTTTTGAGAAACGATCCAGAGCTGTAACTTTCTACAGTCGGGTAGCCTTCAAACTTACTTTTCCTTAATAATGTACTAGGTCAAGATTGTTCGACTTTAAAGCAAGATGGTTTGGGCTGGTAGCGCAAATGAAGTCTAATGTTTCGGAAATACTAGTGGCAGGAACTCTTTCGTGTGGGCTTTTCGGCAAAATTTGAAATCGTTTCTCTCCATTTTTCTCTAAAATTTCTGTTAGCCATAGTTTTAAATAAAGAAATTCTTAGTTTAAAACGCTTCAAGGACAAGTGCGAGAAGCCAGAGGACGAGGAATTCGAGGCCGGAAAAAGAAGGATACGAGGGACGTGATCAAATGGCTAAAATTCAGGCGTCAGACTTTGTGTTCACGGCTGCAGGTGTTTGATGATTAAATCCAAATAACACGACGACGATGATGCAAGCTCGCGCATGACCAGCGTCCGGACCAAGTTTGTGTCCTGGGAGGACCTGAAAACGCATCGCGATTGCGGGTGGCACGAAGAACGACATATTTCCAACGGGCACCGTCGGGCTGAAGCTGATGGACAGGGCGTCCGTCATGCTGTTCGAATTTGACGGAATCGTTATTTTTGTGTGTATGCTGGTCGAAAAAGACGTCGTCGCGAAGTTCGGCAAATATAGGGGCGTCTTTCGCTTAGTGGCGCGACGAAAAAGGCGGCGAAGCGCTCTGGAAGTGTATACAATCTGTAGGCTGGGGGCGGCAAGGTGGCATGTCGCGGCAGCTCGTACGAAGCCATCGGGTGTGTGTATGCCCGCCTGGACCACATCCCGCTCAATCCCTATGAAGGGCTATTGACCAGGCCAAAGCAGTGCCTCGCGGCACATATTGGGAGCAAGAGTGGCTTGGTTGTGCAGGGTATTTCATAGGGCAGGTGATTTCTCTTACAACCGACTCACGTCACGTAACAGTATATTTTATGAAGGCGAAGTCAGACGTGCTGTCGAAATTTGAAAACTACAAGACAGCAATGGAATGCACAACGGATATGAAGATCAAGCGTCTGCGCTTAGACAATGGCGGCGAGCTCACCGGTCAACTGAACAAGGACTTCCTCAACTGCTATGACATCAAGCATGACAAGGCAATGCCGTATACGCTTCAGCAGAACCGGTTAGCTGGGTGCATGAATCGGAACATCGAGGGGATGGCTTGATGTTTGTCTTAGAAAGAGAGCATCAAGAAAACGTGGCAGAATTAGCTGTCAGCACAGCCGCGTGTCACTGCCAAGAATCTGTACGAGAACGTATACCGCTGCAAGCCAAAACCGGTGTTGGTACGCGCACAAGAAGCGTCGTAAGCCAGATGTGAAAGCATTCAAGTGTCGCTTCAAATGGGATACGAAGTTGGCGTCAAGGGATACAGCGTCTAGAACGTTGGGTCCAGCAAGGTGCAAATCGTGCGCACCGTGAAGTCAGTTGAAGCGACTTCTGGTGATATCCAATAACTATAAAGATGCCCCGTGAGATTCTAGGATGGCGGTACCGACCAATTTACGCTTTGGTGTATCAACGCAGTTGTTTTCTCTGGTGAAGCTGAAGGCGGGTGATGCGATCCGACGCCAACGTGACCTGCGTGTAAGCCCCTCAGCCGTGCCGTACGATTCGACCTACTTCACGATTACTTGGTAGAGAACACGTCACATTGACGAACCGACGGGTATAAAGGAGCAAAAGGTGACAGCGCTCGTAATCGGAGGCATTTACCTGCGCCGATGGTAACGAGTGGAAGAAGGGAACCGCAAGTGAATTAAAACCGCTTACTGCAAAGCGAAACGACCTGAAAGCTGATACCAAGACCAGCGACCGATCGGTGGTGGCTGTGTATTTACGTTGAAGTGCGATAAGATGTGGCAAGTCATTCGGCACACGTCTCGTCTTGCTGCCAAGAAATTCTTGCAACAGCGTGGCATCGACTTCAAAGGGACGTACGCACCGGTGACTTACCTGACGCTGATACGTGCGAAGCAAGCAAAGTGTATTGCTAACGGCTTCAAAATCAAGCAGTGTAATGTCGCCCCAACATGTATGTACGACAAAACTATCGAGGAGATCTACAAGAAGCTCCCAGAAGGGCTACATGAGCTGCTCATCTTTGCTACATGCAGGGGGGTAAAGACGACGTTGTGTGCCTGCTGTTCGCCTTGATAAGCGGTGGGGGTATGCCCTTCCGGGCGAGCTTCATTCGCATGCTGACCTCTCCGTGAAATAGCTGTCTCTACGAGCTTGTCGATGCTGTCGATGTAGCCTGAGCCAATAGAAAATTGAGAGTAGAGGGCGACGCGAGCGAGGCTTGTATAAGCTGTGGGAATGGGAATTGAAACTAATTCGTTTAACCCCTTGGACGCGGAGCCTTGCAATAATGTCTTATGCTGTACTGAACAGCATAAGAAACACTTGATTTCACTATGGCTTGAAATCCGCAAACTGCCATCGTCGACACTTCCCAAATTGAAAAGGTTTTGATTGGTCCACGTTTTGAAAGCAGCGAATTCTATTGGATAACATTTACAGCCGGATTGAAGTACCGAACTACCGCACATAAGAGCCGGACTACATATTTTTCCAAAATGTCAAATTTCGGTTCCCCTTTCGTGGTCACCACTCATTCTTCATTCCGAGCCCCATACAGCAAATGGAGTACGTTGTGGATTTCAAAGTTGTGTGGCCGCTACTGCGCAAGGAAGGGTGGACATGGAAACCAGCAAAAGGGTTACAGATACAGTAAGTGTTATGATATTGATGCGGTTATCCCTACTAACTTTGATTATATATTGCTGTAGCTCGAGCTATTTGAAGCCTGGCTGCAAGATTCGGGGCGGCAAGCAGGAAGTGGACTCCTTCAACGGCGAAGATGCGTTGCTTGCGCACGTAAAGGCGGACAAGGACCTGTGCGTCCGCCTCAATCTCACCAACATCATGGTGCGTCCCAATGCAGTTCCACTCGGTAAGCGTATGCGCACTTCAAACATGTTTCGTGCTTTATGATGACGTTTTGTGTGTTTTTGGTGCAGAGCCTTTACCACCTTCGGTCTCAAGTACACCAAAGACCTCAGCCAAGATAGCAGATACTACAAGCAGGGAACAGCCACCGAAGAAACGCTCAAAGACGGTGGGGCCTTGTAACTCTGCAGACAAGAAGAGTGAAAAACGGCAAACGCCCAATAAGATGAAGAAGGCGAAAAAGCAAGAAGCAGAAGAAGCCACAGAGCGACGCCGCCGGTTGTCTTCGTTCACAAACATTTGGGGTGGTGCCAATGCTCAAGGTATGTTCGTATGTTGATGTGTGGTGTCTACAGCTGGTTCTAACTTGGAGAATGTTTAGACAGGGACGGCAAAGAGGTAGAGGCTCCGGATCAACCTGCCGCCGAACCAGAACACCACCTTAATGCTGACACGGAAGGTATGTGGTTTTGCGCATATGCTGACTTGAATACAATGCTGACAAGAACACAAACGGTTTTCAGGGTAATGCTGACCAAGTCAACCCCCGACCCAAAACGACGTTGACGGTCACTCGGGTGATGGCTCGGAAAGTGAATACGAAGACGACCCAAACGCTGTTGAATCGGAAGGGGATGATGAAGACGAAGAAGTTGCGCAGAATTCAGTAGCCGAACGTGATGATCGAGAGGATAATGAGGGTGGAGTGGACACAGAAGTCGCTTCGCTTCGGTTTCCAGCTGCTGTAGAGACTCATTTCGAGCACCTTGGGTTTGCTGACGCAGAGCCAAGTGATCCTAATCTCGTCCTCGGCGAGGTCGAGAAGAGCATCGAGTCGGATGGAGAGGGCGAAGACTCAGTCGGTGTTGCAGATATGCTGGACACAGACGATGAAGACGAATCTCTTGTTGACGAATCGGTTGTTGCCGAATCAAGGCGAATTTCCGGTTTGCTGAACGAGGCCGAGTTAGAACGGCTACATATGGCAGTGGAAGGTATGTTGAAAGACGTTGTGTGTTGTGATGACAAAGTCAGTTTATTAATTGGAATTTATGCTGACAGGGTCATACGAAGTCTTCGACGACAGCCAATTAGCTGATATGGCGGCTCAAGGATGGACCGTGTACCCTGAAAATGAGGTTGCGGACATTGTCGACGACCCGGAAGTTGACAAAATGTACGAAGGTTACTGTGGACCGTCGAAAGATGTCTTGGCATCGGCCAAATCACCACTTTCCCTGTTCTTCTACTTCCTGCCGAGGGCGTTGTGGAGGCACGTTGCGCGCGAGACACATCGCTACTGGGAGCAGACGTTTGACGCTCGCCTGAAAAAGGTTGTCGCGAAAGAGGCACAAGTGACCCATCGACCACAAAAGAGTATAGACAAGCTGCGCAGAAAGTTGGAGCGATTTGAGAGGATTGCGCCGCATGAAATTATTCAATGGATTGGTTTGATATTAGCGCACACTTTGAATCCGCGTAAGCGTTTTGAGATGCACTGGTCTACAGCTGAAGACGGCCTGATTCCCGCTGGAACATTCGGCAAAGTGATGTCACGAGATCGGTTTCGAGACATTACGAGATTTCTTCATTTCTCGTACAATAAGGACCCTGGAGCAGCTAGTGACCGTGCACGGAAAATCAGACCAGCCTTGTCAACGGTGGAGAAGACATTCAAATAAGGCTACGTTCTCGGCTCTCGTGTGGCTATTGACGAAGGTTTGCTGCCATCGACGAACCACCAGAATCCGACTCGTCAATACTTGAAGGATAAACCCCACAAATGGGGTACCAAGTGTGTGATGACGTGCTGCGCGGAATCAGGATACTGCAAAAGGTAAGCTGACGCTGTCATCTTTATTTTCGAGGTTATGCTGACGGGTCATGGGTACGGCAACGTGTTAGAGTGGAAGTTGATATTGGCAGGAAATTCGATGTCGATGGTGCACAGGCAATGGATACAAAGAGCGGACCAGCTGCAGTTGTACGAAATGTGGCGTGTGTATTCCGGGGACTTCCATATTCGGGACGCCGTGTTGTAATTGCTGATCGCTTCTACGCGTCGGTTCCCCTGGCACAACAGCTCCGTACCATGGGATTCAACTACGTAGGCACAATCCAGACAAATCGAAAGGGTTGGTGCAAAGCCGTAGAGTATCCATTCAAGAAACGACCAGCCACGTGCAAGCGAGGCTCTTTCAGGATGGCCGTAGCGAAGAGTAATCCGGGGCTTGCTGCTGTCGGCTGGGTAGACAACCGTTCGGTGTATTTCCTGTCGTCTTAAGTTACCGCGGCATCGACAACGGTGCAACGGAGGGAGAAGAATGGAGCGGTGTCAACGGTGCCGTGTCCAGGTTTGGTTGATGAGTATCAACGCTACATGGGCGGCGTTGATCGCCACGACCAGTTGCGACTCCAGTCATACTCTATGCAGTTGGCGACAAGGTAAGTGATGTGCTGTTCATGTCAGCTTATGAAAAACGTCTAATGCTGTCCCGAACAACAGATTCCAGAAATACTACAAAAGCCTGTTTCTTGGAGTGGTCGACATGGCGGTGGTGAAGGCCTACATTGTACACGCTCACGTCTGGGAGAAGGAACGCAAGAAGAAGATGTCACACTACCCTTTCTTGACAACGCTACACAGACAGCTCATTCAGGAGACGGAGCCATCCTTTACGGAGGCAGGGATTTCGACTGAGCCTACGGCTGTAGTGCGTGAAAACCTATCGCTATCCAAGGTGACCATTCCCTCGTCCAAACTACCGACACCCGTCTAAACAACGGTGTCCATTGTTTGCGCCAAAGGCAATGCAAGGTCTGCTCCTACTACAAACCGACAGGCAAGAAGAGGGGTGGAACGTCTACATTCTATTGCGTGAAGTGCTCCGAAGGCAAGAAGGGGCAGGTGACACTCTGCAACAAGGTGCGGGGACACCAAGCAAACAAGGGCATGACCTGTGCCCAGATATGGCACATCCTGTGGCAGAATGGCCTGTTCGCTCCAAAAGCAAGTCATATTCGCGATCGTAGCCTAGCTAAGCCGTAGGGAAAGACATATAGCTGCATTACAACACATGGTAGCACAAATAAGTCACTCATCTTGCTAAGAACACCTTCTACGTAGTTACCAACCCCTGTTAGTCTCTCTTGGGGCGCTCTGTCGTGTCCGTCCTGCCAGCCATCGCTATCTTTGTGCTGTGTTGATGCGGTGGTCAATGAGTGGCCTCTCCTGCTGGTCTCTAAATGTCGGAGTTGCATAAATAAACTGGCAAACAGTTGATTGGGGGATTTTTTCCGCAGATCATACCAAGCCCCTATACCAGAATAATCACCGAGGAGCTCTCGTCAAAAAAGGTGCGTTTAACTTCTTCGCTAAAATTCTTACTTTAATCAAGTAAAATCCTTATACCTCCGGGAGGGTATAAGGATTTTGTTTAGCCTATCCCTGTCACCCCTCCGCGTCCAAGGGGTTAAGTTAGAGGTCTAACCTGTTAGCTTCTCCTACTTGCACTGCCGCTACATCAATCTCATACTTAGTAGGCAAAGCTGCTGCGGGAATGCTCTGTTTGGACGGGAACACCACTTTTATACTTGGGGTGTGTATGTGAAATTGCAAGGGGAGCGTTCTGATGGGTAGGGAGCGCTGGTCTTAACTTTTCATGGAATATGCGACATATCATAACAGTTAAAGTTAACAGTTCAATCACAGCCCACGATAAAAAAAGATCCACCAATCACATCACCCGCTTTAAGTCACTTAAGCTGCAGGCCTCTCATGACAAGCGCATGTCGTGCGGTTTGAAATAGCAGCTTAACCGAAGCAGGAGGCGAAGTGCAACTACATCGGGCCTCAGCTGTGGTCCAGCTCGTTTCTTGAGGCCACGCTTCGCATGATGAGAATTCAGTGTTTTTCTCTGTTTGACAACAATAATATCACCATGTGGAAGAAAAAAAGATGAGCTAGACTGGATCAATACTGCGATGCCGATCTGCAATAAGGTTTAATTTTACGAGCAAGTAATATTTCAAAGCCCTAACTCATGTAGTGATCCCTTCTTTATAATAATGAATTATTGGACTAATGGACAGTATCCCTGTACTAGTTTTTTTCTTTGGTTCCCTCGAACAGGAACTGCGAGCACTTCAAGTTGCTGGACATCAAACGAAGCTGGGATTGATTAGCAGGATATTAGGCGTTTTGGGCCTCGCAAAGGCACGACAATGTGCGGAGCAGATCTCGATGTGCCGGAAAAACAAAGAAAACATATGCGCGTTATTACTTAATAATACATGCAACAGTGTCACGAATCCTGACTCAAGATAATGTGAGAGACTAAATATGCGTAGGAAACACACGCACAAAATGTATTTCGTTTTTTTCTATGTTTTGTTTTGGCCTATAACGTCAGCACTGAAGGCACATCTTACTACTGTATATGCTCTTTATTAACGAACAAAATTAAGAATATATAAAACGAAGATTTGAAATGTCTAAACAGGCCTCAGGCGGTGCTTCGTACACACGGCTACTTACTAAGGGATATTATGTACTTAAATTAGTTACAGCTCCGAACCGTTGAAGAGCTGCGCTGTCTACGCGCCTGGATACATACTGCTATACAAGCGCGTGTCGAACACGTGCTACAGCAGAAGTGACAGGAGCGGTGTGTCCCCTTTGCCAGATCGTTTGATATCCTGAACTGTGATTTGTCGTCTACTTCAATTGGGTCGATCACATGTTCTTCTGCAGAAATCAATCTGTACATTTGATATCTACAATATCTACAGGTGTGTCCATTTAACTCACGTGTGTCCGTTTTAGTATACAACATGTATATGTGAACTTGGCCACGATATGGAGGTACTAGAGGCTGCAGGTTTAAAGTATTAACTCAATTAATCTCACTTTCGAAATTTCATCTGCTCACGTCGACTACAAGCCTTATTCGCAAACCCTCAATTATGTATGTGCCAAAGCTACACCAACACCATCGTCAAGCTCACGGAAGGCGATCGCGTCCACTCGGAGCTCAGTATGCGGATGATGCTCGCTCAAAAGGAACTACTCCCGCAAGTTACTATACCATCGTTTGACCTAGTGAGCAGTCGCACCTCGGATAAATGGAAGGCCAACGAGTTGAAAGCCTTCGTTTGATCGGTGGAGACTTCAGTCTCACGTACCATATCTACAAATACCGACCGCTTACGGCGGGCGAGGCGTAAGCTTTACTGTAGGTAACATTCGATAGGAAAACCTTTAATAACCGGCTCTTCAGTACCCAACGGCTGCTCTGGTCCACCATACGATGCTTTTTGTACATGTGAACACTTAAGGGACTGTTACACCAGGTAGAGTCATTTGGTGAGGTTTTCACGTGATTTAGTAGGTTGTGCTGTTACTCGGAAGCTTGCTCGACGAATACCGCATGCTTGTCGCTGTTCCGAGAACACGGCCCACGTGATGCACACGTCCACGGGCTCGGGTATTGATGTTTGGGTGTATTGACATCGGGTTAATTAAGGTTGATTGCAAGAAGCCAAATTACTTTAATAACAACCATTTTTGGTTTTGTTGGAAATTCCTCTACTGCAAGAAACAGGAACATATGGAATTTAAATGTAGGAAGAAGAAGGTTGACAAGGGACGTGGTGCACGTTTAAGCGTCAGCCTTTGCCTTCATGGCTGCGAGAACAATGGCCAAATCGGACGAGCTTGTTGATTTAGGTGCAAGGTCGTATATGACCAGCTTTCGAGTCAACTTCCGTGTCCATAAGAGCTGAGAAGGCGTCAATCGGTACCACGTTAGGGAATGAACCGAGCGTAAATACAGCTGCAGCGTCCAGTTAAAGCGGATGGATGGAGCGTTCGTCACGCTGTCGGTCATTCTGTACATTCTGAGGTTGATGGAACCCTTGTCTCGGGGTCATAGCTGACCGAAAATCATGTCATTGAGCAGTTGAGAAAAAACACGTTGCCTAATTCACTAGAGTGATGCTACTGTCATAATAGACAAGCGCTGTAGAAATCTCTACAAGCTGAAGGCACGTATTTCGTGTTCCAACAGCTCGTAAAGAGCCATGGACTGTTGCTCATGGACATTTGGGCGACATCGCATTTAAGCGCTACGAGCCGCAAAAGGAGCCACGGTAGAAGGAGCGCCCTGTAGCACGGACGAAGTCGTGAGTGACGACGTCTGTGTAGGCTTCTTCATGGGAAAGACGAGAAAGCACGACTTCCCATGACACCCGGACTATATTTGCATGAGTGCCGGTGTACAATATTTGGTGCATACGGATGTGATGGATCCAATGCAGACTAAGACACCTGGCGCTGCACGTATGTGGCGATTTCCGGTGACGGTTACTCACGTTACGTAGCAGTATATTCCATGAAGGCGTAGTCGCATACTCTGTCAGCGTTCAAGATATTCATGGCGACAGTGAGGACCGCAACGGATAACGAGATCAAGCGTATGTGCTCGGATAGCGGTGGTGAGCATACCTGTCGACAACTTAACGGCTTCATCAGCTGCAGCGGTTTCAGGCATGAAAAGACGGCGTTACATACGGCTGAGTAGAACGGGTTTGACGAAGCCTAACAGATACTGTACAATGCTTGCTCTACTACGAATACATCGAAAAGAAGCAGCGGGCTGAAGCTGTCAGCACAGCGGTATGGATCATCAATCGGATTGCCAATTTGATCACTGTCAAGACACCCGCACCAAGCCACATATCAAAAACATGGAGATGTTTGGTGCATTCGACTACGCGCACATCTCTGATAAATAGAAACGTAAACGGGACGCGAAAACGTTTAAGTTTGACATTATGAGCTACAGAGATGGTGTCAAGGACTAGCACGTCCAAAACGTCGGGTTCACATCGTAATTTATTTTCAAAACACTTGGTGACACCTCATTGAAAGGAAGATGTCCAAGACACTGCTTCGGTACCAACGCTGAGCGATTCGCAACATGAAGACTTGACACAGACATTTTTGTTGAAGTTGAAGCTGGTGACGTGATCCGACTTCAGCGTCACGCGATCCAAAACAACACGATCCGGCCGTACCATTACGTGATTACGCGAGCACGTACACGTATTTACCAAAACGACAGATTCTAAAGAGGCGAGTATTGAAAAACAAGTGGGCATCGTATGAGGTCAGGTCAAAGCACCAGCGGATGATGCAAGACCAACGACTTGTTATAAACAGAAAAGAAAAGCAATGGCGGCTACGGAAAAGGCTTTAAAATTCTATGTCAAGGTGACCAGTGCGGAAACCCGCATTTATCTGCCATAAGGACAGTGTGAAATGCACTAAGGGGTAGGTTAGAACATCAAGTGTGGCATGAAGAAATGCTTCATACTGTATTGGACATTGTTTGCATATTTCTTACCTGTCATTTGAAAAAATCAGGTAAACTAAGAAATGACTTGTTTGGCAACAAAACGGAAGAAAACAGAGCATGGGTGGTGCGACTAGATAGCAACTGTGATTTACCGCACAACTTCCCAGCTTCGGGCTCCGAGCGTTTTGTTGCTGTCGCAATTTTGTGGATGTAGTTATGTGCCCTTCCGTTTCCTTTTTACAGACAGGAGGCAAATCTCGAGAATTGACACGAGATGTCCGGTAACTACGGTTCTACTTGAGGCATCAGAGACTGCCTCTTGTCGCACACGTCCCCAGGTGTGTTAGATCAACTCTCCGAGGATTTGTCATTGTATCGCGGTTGTGGAGCAATTTAGGTAGTAATGCTTATTAAATGAAATAGGGTGGGTACTCCCGTTGCCTTCCTCCGACAATCTTCTTAAGCTTCTTGAGTCTAGTGAACACTCCGCATTTGGTTTTACACTTCTATCAAGATTTTTAGTGTCTGAATAGGTGACAATAGCTCTTCGCTTATTGATGCAGCAATAAGATGTTCGTACAAACAGTTTGGGTCTTCTCTCTTCGCCTCGAATCAATGGTCGGCTCATTTGCAGGTAAATAAGAGTCATTTTTCGTCGCTTAGTTTCGTAGTTATGGCGTGTAGCAGCTGTATAGGGAGGCTTTATGATAAACAAGATTTATACATTCCCTTTAAATTCTCCACACACTGCGTCTTTCTTCATTACTTGTTTTTTTTCTTCATCTCGACGTTATCGTGGACTGGGTCATGGTTTCTCAGTAGCCGGTGAGCGTCGTTGGTGGCATGGTCAGCAACAGCTGGATTTCCGACTATACCTTATGGAGTTGCGACCATGCCAATGTCGATAGTTGATGTGAACGAGACACTATTGACAAGTTCAGTAATACTTCCTGGGACAACATACAGAATTACTCGAACACGCATCGGAGGCTGTGACCAGGTAAAGCGGTCGGCCGAATAACGAGAAATAAATCGCAATAAATCAATGCGCGGTAAGCTTCAATGGCTAGTATGCATACACTTTCTATAGCTCGGTATAAAGAGCAAGGTGCCTAATTAATCACGTTTGGGCAAAATTACAGACCGCGAATTTATCGAAGTCAGGGTAGCTTGGGAGAGAGCGCGCTTAAAGAAAGGTGCCGCCCCCGCAGTTCAGACAGATGAAAGCTTCTAGAACCTTCCACGGTCGTCCTCCATATGCCTGTATATTAATTACAATACTTTACATTCCAAACTACTACTAACAACCCATTGCAATAAGATAATAATATCACCGATCGGATACACTCATCCTCCCTCTGGCAACCCCCGCCTCTTCATAGCCTTCATTTTCGAAAAAGCACTGCGGACGGCGAAGTCGGCCGTCTCAACAGGGACTCGCTCGAACCGATGGCATCTTCTCCTACGAGCTTGGCTTCACTGGAATTAAATGAGTTCCAGCCCGAGGCGGTTCCTATAGCTTCATCACGCTCGTCTGCTTCCTCTCGTGCTCTCTTGGAAGAGCCCCAGCCTACCGCTGGGCTCCGTGCGACAACGATACGGCTGGCATGTATCTCTTTGGCCGGGTCGGCTTTGGAAACGGTCGCAAAGCGTCAGGCTACAACGCCGCCCGCCTCACCGTCGCCACCACCGACACCTCCGCTACTATCACCTCCATCGTCGCCGCAGCTGCCGTCGTCGCCGTTGCCTCCGTCTCCTGTTGAGTCTTCAGCGGCCTCGCCCGCCTTTGCTCCGTCCGCCGTTTCTCCGCCGCCTGCGCTAAACACCGCGCCATCATCCCCTCTGGACGACGCTTCGGTGACGTCGGACGTGTCTAACGAGTCAACTTTAAAAACCCTGAAGGAACTGCATTGTGGTCCGCTCTTCGGCAGCTCAGATGAAGAATCAGAGGCAAGAAGAAGAAGCAGCCGAAGTTGTAGGGAATGTAATGTGGTAAAACATGTAGGCTCTCGGGTCCCCTTTACGCTTGCCTTTACCGCTCATCTTCTTCGCCGTTTCCTTCGCCTGGATGCTTCGACGTCTACAATCAGATCTGGGACCATGAGAGATACTCGATCGGCGCCTAAGTGGGTTTCCCCTCACCCACCCTCTCCACAAGAAATTGGGTTCGTTGCTTGGGATTTCGTTTACCGAGAAGTCTTTGGATAAGTTGTCCAACTGTTCCGTGGGCTAGTACGGCATCATGGGGTCTCGACATTCGAGTGGCGTCCTTGAAAGGCTTCAAAGATCCGGTGTTGAAGACTGGATGAAGTTGTTTCCGGCTTGGATGTTAAGCTAGTACGCTTGATTCTGCATCCTCTTCACCACCGTATAGGGCCCTATCCACTTTGGACCAAGAATGCTTGAGTTGAGTAACCCTGTATGTCTCCGATCTAATTGTTTCGTACTCAAGTACACTCGGGCGCCAACTTTGAAGGTTGCTCCTCTCGGGTTCGGTCGTACACATCGCGCATTCGTTCTTGCGCTTCCGCTAGCTAGTACTTCCTGACACCACCGAAGATGAGCTGCTTGTCGCTCGTTGAACTCAGCACCACGTCGACTTGCGGGGACCTTGCCACGATCCTACGACGCAAGTTGAAGCGGGTTGAGTGGGACGTATCTGAGACCAGCTTCGTAAGGTGCCATCTTTATACTACTGTTCACGGATAAGTTCACTTCGAATTCAGCCTTGGCAAGATGGATATCCCAGTCGTCTTGAACAGGTCCCACGAAGCACCGCAAGTATTTCTCAAGTATCCTGTTCATTTGCTCCGTCTGCTTGAGCTCGATGTGCTACTATCATCTTGAGCGTTGTTCCGTTTGATTTGAAGACGTGTTGCCAGAACGTCGAAACGAGCTTCCTGGCTCTGTCGAACACGATACTTCCTAACATTCCATGAAGTTCCAGATATTGTCGATGAAGAGGTGGACAACGCCTTCGGCATCTACCTTCTTCGTAGTCGGCACAATGTAACATCGCTTTGTCAGTCGGTCGACGACGACCCAGATGGAATCTACTTCTCGCTTTGTTCGTGACAAGTCGGTGATGAAGTCCATCGAAATCGATTTCCACCGTTCGTCACGAACACGCAATGGCTCCAACAGTACTGGTGGCTACGTTAGCCTTGGTTTTTTCCGCCGACAAGGCTCACAGTCGGCAATGTACGATTGGATTGACTTCAACATATTGGTCCAGTACCACCTCCTAGCCAGTATCAAGTACGTCCGCTCCGATCCCGGATGTCCTCCGTAGTTGGAATCGTGCCACTCACTGATGACCACCTGCCTCAACTTCTCATCGTTGGGCACTACGATACGTGTACCATCGTCGGATGGAGTCTGGTGTCACAGCAAACCGCTGTGTTCCGTATAGTAGCGATATTTTTCGTCTGTTGTCGCCTGGATTTTGGCTGATGGCTATGCACGCCGCTAAATTGCTGTAAAAATCGCTTTTGCTTCTCGATCTCTCTTGTACGCCTTTTTGATCTTGGTTGTCAACTCGCTGTCAGTGGTCACCACGCTTGACTGCTACACTGAAGGACGTATCATTGAAGCTGGTCACACCCAAGTCATGAAAGTACTTCGTCTCCGGCTGCAAGTCTGGTCTTCGGCTAAGCGCGTCTGCGATTCCGTTCTTCGCACCTGGAAGGTATGTGAACGTGGGCTGATACTCCGAGAGGGTATCGTACGAGCGCGCAAGACGAAGATTCGCCATCTTCTGACTAAAGAGACCTTCAAGACTCTTGTGATCCGTCTCCACGATTGGTGGCTTGTCCAAGCAGTAAATCTGGAAAGCTGCCAGCGTGTGAGCAATTGCCAGCTCTTGCTGCTGCGTCGGGTAATTGAGTTCCGCAAATTTCATATTCCTATTGGTGTAAGCAATGGGTAGCTCAACACCATTGACAGCCTGGAACAGGACTCCTCCGACTGCAAACTTGCTAACGTCCGTACTCAAATGCATAGGCAGATTGAAGTCGGGCAAGTACCACTCTGGTGGGTTGCACAACCGTTTCGTCAGCTCCTTGAAGTTCTTCGGCTGCTCTTCGTCGAAACGAATCTTCGCAATGTGCTTGGACTTCTTCTTGAGCAAAGTAAACATACTTTCTTCCCGCTTCGCGTAGCCTGGGCAGAATCGTTGAACGTATCCAGTTAAGCCGAGGAAGCTGTGAAGCCTATCTTGCGTTCTTGGTATTGGACAGTCCTTGGTGATCTGAACCTTATCTGGGTCCATCCGCACGCCGTTTCTTCCATCAAAATCTCCAAGGCATGGAATATCGTCGGCACAGAAGCCGCACTTGGACAGCTTCATGTATAACCTGTTGTCTCACAATATGTCCAATGTTTTGCGGAGAGCCTCGAGGTGATCTTCAATATTCTGTGATTTTGTGAAGATGTAGATATCATCGTAGAACGACTTCGTGCTCTCCAGATCGCGAAAGAGTTATGACATCAATCTATGCATCGTCGCTGGCGCGTTGCAGTCACCCATTGGCAGTACCAGGTACTCCAAGAATCTGTTGGGCGCCTGGAGCGCTATGAACTTGATATCTTCTGCACGCAGACGAACTTACTAATACGCAGACATCAAGTCCATCGTTGAAAACCAGTACCCTCCCGCCATGACCCCCAGTGTGTCTTCTTTTCTTGTCATCGGTATGCTCTGCCGTATCGTATTGGCGTTCAAGTACCGACAATTGTGAGCGATCCGCCACCCAACTGGTTTCCGGACGCAGAAGGGGGCGCCGCGTGTGGTCTGATGCTTGGTCGGATCCGTTTCTTCTTTACCATGTCTTCAACCCAGAGGACGATCTCACGTTGTTGCTCAGGTGACTGCCGCCACTGTTGCCGGTATATCGCAAGGTTAGGATTATTTTACGTCGATCCTGTGCTCGATTTCACGCTTCTCCGGAAGACCTTCAGGGAGTTCAGGTCGACATACCGTGTACTTGTAAGTCAAAGGCAGGGTTTGCCTGGAAACTTTGCCAGTCTGGCTCCGGATAACGCTGAGCTGTTGCAATTCCGACATTGTCGGGCTGGTCTCGCCGCTCCAAGAATCGAGCAACGTTTTTATCATTTCGTTCATCAGAATCAACATGATGTATGGTTCATCGATCGACTTGATATTGATTCTCAGGAACTTTCGCAGTTTCTTTCTCGTGGTGAACTTGGTCTGTAGACCAGCTTCATCTGCGATTCCCATCGTGAACATCTTTTCCATGACGGACTCTCTTCCCCGGGAAGTCGGCGTCTCGACGACTTCCTCTCGTCCCGTTTGCTGAACCCTTGCCAGCTGACGCGTCTTCCAGTCGCTCGCAAACAACTATTGGGGTTCCACGCAGCTCTATGTCATGAACGGGGTTGACCGCGGGCTTCACATCTATATCCAGCGCGGCACCTCGACAGGAATGGGGTCTTTTGCCGACAGGCCTTTCGCCTCGACAGATCTCCGAAGCCCGGAGGCAATCACCGGTCCGCCTTCCTCGATTGATCCGCAGGTTTCATCTGCTCGGTCCCGGCGCAAGGTTCTATCTATTGTGCCTTCGATTCGTCGACGTCTCCAGTCGATCTGTGGTTGCATGTCCTCGACAAATGGTATTTAAAGGATGCAGTCAAATTCTTCAGGTATCGCGTTGACAACGGCGGCTCATTCATACGCATTGTCTAATCCGGAGACAGTGGTACGTAGAGATAGCGACCTCCACAATCTGGTTGTCTCCTTACTTGACTCGAATGTTCTTGTCGCAGGACTTCGTTGTCTTTACCTGGTGTTCTTCAATTCACCGCTTAGACACGTAGATCGTGGTTGCACCACAATCTAGAAGCATCTTCGATGTTTTCCTTATCTTGCCACCCACACTGATATCACCGCTGACGGCGAACAGTGGACGTGACTTGAAGACTAGAGGGTTTTCACTCAGAACATTAAGGCTGATAATATCAAACTTAACTGCTCCGGTTATATTCTCCTCCGCGACAGACTCCTCTTTCACTGTCGTGGTTTATCGTTTCCCTGCTTCCCTTGCTCCTTCTTCCACGCAAAGCGGTTGGCCCTGGTGTGGCCAGGTTCGTTGCAGAAGTGGCAGGTACGAGCTCCTTGCTCATCAAATTCGAGCTCGGTTTGAACCGTTTCTTTCCTCGGAAGAATTATCGCTTGGACGTTTTCTTGCTGTCTTGGGATTGCTGGTTAGAGGTCTTCGTCTTCTCGTGACGAATCTTGCGCTCACCAGCTTCCTCCACAAAGTGAGTTAACTCAAACTTGACAGCTAAGTCCATAGCGTCACTCAGTGTCTCAGGATTATCTTAGTTTCGCGTGCGAGGCTTGAGACCGTTTGCGTAGAACGGGACTTGGTCAAGTATGCCCATGCCTTCTAATCGGAAGATAAGGGCTGCGTACTCGCCGTTGTAGGTCTTGGTAGCCGCTATCTGCTACAGACGCTGGGCCATTTGAGCTTCAGTAGGCACTATGGCCTGTGGTATCCATTGCTCGACTTTATCGATGTGGAGTGGTAAGCTGGGAGTTTGCTCCAAAATAGGCGTTCATGCATCCGCCATGATATCCGCTTTGTCATGGACGCTTCTGGCAGGGGGTCCTGGCGCCGGATCGAATCTGTGTATGATGTTGTTAGATTTGTTATTGATGTTCCTGAAGAGAGACTTAGTTGTTTTTGTCCAGTGTGTGGCAATTTGAAAACGTTTCTGTTGCCAAAGCTCGTTCCGTGCTTGCTAGCACCCTGCAATCGCCCGTCTTAGTTGCGCCTCTCTGGTGAGCCCCACTGAGTTGTTCAAAGTCAGACCGTCGACGAGATCAGCGATAGTGGCTACCGAAGGGGTCTTACCTTCTTTCTCCTCTCGAACCCTCCATTGTTGCTTGGTAAACCGCATCAGCTTCGATTTTAGCGTGCGCTTTCAGGCAAGTTTGGCCTCCGTGACATCGTCTTATATCCTTGGTCACTGCAGAACCGTTCGTGGCGCATTATTAGCACTTCACCTGCATTCTTATACGAGCCGTTTAGGGTATCTTCTCGTCTAGCAAACGGGAAATAAATAGAAAACTATGCTATCCACAAGCGTGCAAGCACCAGGATAGTCACCCATTTAGTTACTCGCGGCTAGTACCATAGAGCGACCAAGTTGCAATGGCAAGTGGACGGCAAAAACATTTGAACCAATAAAAAACTATAAAATAAAAGCAGGCTTTGAGCCCAGAGATTCGAGCTACGTTTTTTTTAGGTGTAACATCCAAATATTTCTCAGGTTTGCATTTGTTTTTCTTCCCGCAATATATATTATTTTCCTTCCGCCCCCAGCCACACAATCGTAGAACTGACACACGGCAGCTCGGAAAAAGGTTGGGAACATGGCGCACACACACAAGACGGCCCCAATCAAGCTGCAACTGGTCTAGAGAAGTGCGTGCCGCAGGGGCAGTGCGTAGGGCAAGTGTTGAGGTGTCCCGGACCCAAGCAGAGAAGTCTCGTGTGATGAAGATTGGGCGCGAGAAGAAGGAAGGTATGGACCTCAGTACCGAATCGGGCCGTAATGAAGCCACTACGGACGACGCCACGGTGGATATTCAGCATACAGAGGATGGGGACGAACATGAAGACGAGTGGAACGAGGAGGACAGTGCATCGGCGTCCGAGGAGAAGAAAGACGAGGTCGTGCATAGAGATACGCGTGATAAGAAGAAGAGGCCTGCGTCTGACGGTGGAGACAAAGACGATGGAGAAGTCGACGAAGATACAGTGCCCTCGTTTCAGACTGATCACAAATGTTATATCTGCAATTACGTTGACCAAATTTTGCAAGTGTCTGGAAAACGATCTGACAGGGTACATAGTTCATCCCGTCAACTTTGATACCAACCACTGGGCATGTCTTGTCGTCAACAAGTTGAACAAGGAGATTGACGTGTACGACAGCATGAACAAACGAAATATTGGCAAGATACTCAAGTTGATGGCTCTTGACATCGACGGCGGTCTGCTCGAGAGTGCGTCCAAGCATCTCACAACGACCACACCACGCCAGAAGGACGGCGACAGCTGCGGCGTATTCGTGTGTCTACGGTTCTGGAGACAAGTGTCAAACGCTGCTTCAACGGATGTGTCGTCGGTAGGCTTGTTTGACTGCGCTGGAAGATGTTGCAACTTTAATGAGCCAGAAGTCGCAGTGCGTGTAGCAGTGCATCCTGCTTTTTGAAGATTCTGCTAAGCAAAAATATAACCTGGTAAATACCTGGTCAATACTTGGTACATACCGGGAAGCCATCACACTGTTCTGATTGGTCAAATCGGTCCCATGAAGCTCCGACACGAAGTCAACCGCGTCATTTAAAAAAACTTGCCCATGTAGCGCGCATGCAGTTTTTCCAGGTATCACCACAGCTCATCTGTCGTAGATAAATGCGCTGAATCTTGGGGTGGATATATCGGTGGGACGTTAACGCTTTTGTTGTCGAGTGGGGCAAAATGATCCTGTATGTGTCAACAACTAAATTAGCCAAAATGCCCCACATGACTATTTTTGTGTTGACGGAAATCGCCGTGTCTTCTTAAACAGCAATGTTTGCAGAAGGACCACAGCTTATGAAAGAAATCAAAATGCTTTCTTTGATGCACTAATGACTGCGTTTGTATATTATTCTGCGTTCTTTTCGAAATTTCAGCGCACCCGAACGCTTCAAACCCGTTTTACAGAATAAAACAACTCTGGTTTCAGTGGCCATCATCACTCTGACATGCGCAGCCTTTTTGTCCCTTATCATTGTCAATAGGATGCCAAACACCGCAATTTGAGCCACGTTTAGTGGCGTGTCGATTAGTTGTGAATGGCTCACTCACCCCGCATCGGTAAATTGTGACGGAATTGACAATACAGTCATGACTAGATCCTAGGTACCCCTTTACGAAACGGTTCATAATAATAATATATAATCTGAAATCAGCTAACGCATTTTATATTTTAACGCAACACTGTACTTTCTTTTGTAATATGAACTGTTTTTATGTACTGATTTCTCCTCGGAGGAAGCTCGTAATCTCTGAGTAGTATCTCAATCAGGTTCGTGGTCTGTAATTCTGTTCAAACGTGATTAATCAGGCACCTTGCTCTTTCTACATAACTATAGAAAGTGTGTGCGTAGTCAACATTAAAGTTTACCACGCATTAATTCATTGTGAGCCATTTCTCTTTATTCGGTCGACCGCTGTACTTGGTCACAGCGTCCGATGCGTGTTCGAGTCATGTTGTATGTTGTCCCAGCCAGTGTGTCTCGATTACCTCAACTGTCGACGTTGGCCTGGTTGCAGCACCACCTGATGTCGTCCAAAATCCTGCTGTTGCTGACCATGCCAACAACAACGCCCACCGGCGACTAAAAAAACATGACCCTGCCCACGATGATGCCGAGCTGGAAAAAGAAACAAGTAATGAAGATAGAGACATTGTGTGGATAATTTAAAGGGAAGGTATAACTCTTGTTTGTCATAAAGCCTCCCTATACAGTTTCTACACGCCATAAGTACGAAGCTAAGCGACGGAGAATGACTCTTATTTTCCCTGCGAATGAGCCGACCACTGATTCGATGCGAAGGGAAGAAACACAAAATGTATATACGAACATTTATTGCTACATCGATAAGCGAAGAGCAGTTGTTACCTATTCAGACACTAAAAGGCTTGATAGAAGTGTAAAATAAGTTTGCGGAGAGATCACTAGACTCAAGAGCCTTCAGTAAATGTTCAATGGATTGCAACGGGAGTACCCACTCTATTCATATAATAATCATTACTACCTAAAGGATTTTGGCTAGCTCTACAGCCGCAATAGATTTACAATTCCTCGGAGAGTTAAACCAACACACCTGGGCACATGTGCGACAAGCGGCAGTCTCCGATGCCGCGAATGGGCTCCGTAGTTGGCGGTCATATCGTGTCAATTCTCGAGATTTGCCTCCTATCTGTAAAAACGATACGGAAGAGTAGATCCACAAACTTGCGACAAAAACAAAACGCTCCGAGCACCGAGCCAACAATCCTAGTAAAATGTGCGGTAAATCACAGCTGTTATCTAGTCGCACCACCCATGCAATGTTTTCTTCCGTCCTGTTGCCACATACGCCATTTCTTGAGTTTGCCAAACAAAAAAGTTAAATGACAGGTAATAAATATTTTAACAATGTCCAATACAGTATAAAGTTTTTCTTCATGCCACACTTGATTCACAGTGTCCTCATGGCAAATAAATGCCAGTATCCGCTCTGGACATCACGTTGACATAGAAACTTGAAGCCATTTTTGTTGCCGCCATCGCTTGTCACCTTCGCAGATTACAAGTCGCTGGTCTTGCATCATACGTTGGCGCTTTGTCCTGACCTCATACGATGGCCAATTGATTCCTCTAGACACCTGCCTGTTTAGAATCCGTCGTTTTGTCAAATACGCGTGCGTGCTCGCGTAATCGTATAATGGTCGAACAAGACGGCCTGATCGTGTTGTTTAAGATCACGTCACGCTGAAGTGGGATCACGTCATCCGCTTCAACTTCAACAGCATTTTCTGTGTCAAATCTTCATGTTGTGAATCACTAAGCTCTGGTACTGAAGCAGTGTCTTCGACTTATTCCTCTTAATGATGTGTCACCAAGTGCCTTGAAATTAAGTTTACTGTGTGAACCCAACGTTCTGGCCGTGATATCCCTTGACACCATCTCTGTAGCCCATAAATCTAAACTCAAACGTTTCACATCCGGTTTTTGTCTCTTTTAATCAGCGACGCGCGCGTAGTCGAGTGCACCACACATTTCCATGTTCCTGATATGTGGCTTGGATCAGTAAAAAATCTCATACGGCTTCTTGACAGTTATCAAATTGGCAATCCGATTGATGATACATGCCGCTGTGTTGACAGCTTCAGCCCACTACTTCTTTTCAATGTACTCGTGGTAGAGCACGCATTGTGCAATCTCTGTTAGGCTTCGGCTCATGTTCTCAGCAAACCCGTTCTACTCAGCCATATATGACACTGTCTTCGCATGCTTGAAGCCGCTGTAGCTGCCGTAGTCCTTAAAGACCCGATTTGTATACACACCACCGTTATCCGAGCACATACGCTTGATCTCTTTATCCGTTGCGGTCCTTATTGCTGTCATTGACCTTTGGCAGAGCATCCGACTACGCCTTCAAGAAATATACTGTTACGTAACGTTGGTAACCGTCAGCGAGAATCACCACATACGTGCAGCGCCGGGTGTCTTAATCTGCATTGGATCCATCACAACCGTATGCACCAAATGTAGTACACCGGCACTCTTGCGTAAATAGTCCGAGTGTCGTGGGAAGTCATCCTTTCCCGTCTCCCCCATGCACCAGCCTGCACAGACGTCATCAATCACGACTTTGTCCGTGACGCAAGACGCTAATTCTACCGTGGCCTATCAGCTGCTCGTAGCACTTGAATGCGATGTGGACCAAATGTGCATGATCTACAGCCCACGGCTCTTTACGAGCTGTTGCAACACGAAACACGTTGTCCTCTACTGCCTTCATCTGGAAGACGTTTCCGCAGCGTTTGTCTATTATACGGTACCATCCATTTAGCAAATCAGGCAACATGTCTTTGCTCAACTGCTCGATGACATTTTTCAAGCCAGCTTGGCCACCGAGACGAGAGTCCCATCAACCTCAGGGATGTATAGAACGTCTGACAGCGTCACGGACGCTTCATCCATTCGCTTCAACTCGACGGTGCCTGCTGCAACTCTGTTTACTCTCTAGGCATTCCCAAACGTGGTATCGATTGACATCTTCTCGGGACACGGAACTTGACTCGGATGCCGAGCATAAACGAGCCGGCACCTCAATCCACAAGCCAGTCCAGTTTGACCATTGCATTTGCGGCCGTGAGCGCAAAGGCTGACGCTTAAACGTGCGCCACTTGTACACGTCCTTGTCAGCCTCCATATTTCTGCATTTAACCTTCATTTGTCCCGGTTTCTTCCAATAGAGGCATTTGTAAAAAAAACGAAAATTGTCGTTATAGAAGTCATTTGGCTTTGTTGTGATCAACCTTTTTTAAACCGATGTCAATTCTCTCAAGCGTCAATACCCGATACCGTGAAAATGTGCATCACGTGGGACGTGTTCTCGGAACAGCCGAAAGCATGCCGTATTCGTCGGTCAAACTTCCGACTAACAGCACAACCTGACACGTCACGTGTAAAGACTCACTGATTGACTTTACCTGGCGTAATAGCTCTTTAAGTGGTCACATGTACAAAGAGCATCGTACGGTGGACCAGAGCAGCCGTTTGGTATCGAAGAGGTATTTACTAAAGTTTTGCCTATCAGATGGTGTCTACAGTAAAGCTCACGCCTCGCCCACCGTAAGCGCTCGGCATTTGTAGATCTGGTACGTGAGACTAAAGTCTCCAGCAATCACACTAAGGCTTTCAGCACCTTGGACTTCCATTTATACATGGTGCGCACTTGGTATAGTAACTTGCGAGAGTAGTTCCTTTTGAGCGAGCATCATCCGCACCCTGAGCCCCGAGTGGACGCAATCGTCTTCCGTGAGCTTGGCGAAGGTGTTGGTGTAGCTTTGGCATATAAATTATTGAAAGTTTGCGAATAAGACTTATAGTCGACGTGATCAAACGAATGAAATTTCGAAAGTGAGATTAATTGAGTTAAAAAGACTTAAAACCTGCAGCCCCTAGTACCCCCATATCGTTGCCAAGTTCATATATATATGTTGTATACTTGTACGGACACGTGAGCGAAACGGAGACACCTGTATATAGTGTGGATACCACAGGTACAGATTGATTTTCCGCAGAAGAACCGGTGATCGACCAATTGAAGTCGACGACGAATCACAGTTCAGGATATCAAACGTTCTGGAAATGAGGGCACACCAGTTCCTGTCACTTCGTCTGTAGCAAGTACTCGGTACACGCACGCCGCTTGTCTAGCAGTATGTATCCAGGGGCGTTGACAGCGCAGCGCTTCAACAATTCAGAAATGTAACGAATTTAAGTACATAATAACTTTAAGTAAGTAGCCGTGTGTAAGAAGCACCGCCTGAAGCCTGTTTAGAAAATTCGATTCTTCGTTTATTATATATTCTTAATTTTCGAGTAATTTTTTTTCCTATCCAGTTTAGTATGAGCTCCTTGGCCGGACGATGGCAGCCTCTCTCTGATTTTCAAGCCGTCTTTTTTTAGAGCCCATGCGCTAAAGACATCCAAGGTCTGCTTGTAAACAAGGCTTCAGTAGAAGACCACGGAAGATACACAAGCAGCACTTGTATACCTGTCTCTAAATGTTTATGGGGTTGAGGCCCTTGTTGAGGTGCGGGCACAACAAAGCAGCACAACGATAAAAAGAGGTTAGGGTAAGAAGCGAGATGTCCAGCTGAATTCTGACTGGTGAGTAGTGTCCGTTCTACAGCTTGTCCAAGTAAGAACTACACATCAACCACTTAACTGTTTGTTTAATACTCGCTCACATTTCGTTAATTGCCACTTAGATGAGCGAATTACCGGGCGCTGGTAGCGGTGGTCCCTCCTGTAGTCGTGTTGCGGCTGCCGCAACGAACGTAGCGCCAGCGGTGCAAGCCGAGCCATCACCATTGGTCTCCAGCTCCAAAAGGCTCAAGGCTGAAAAGCGGTTTAAATCGTCTAATGAGATGATTGCTGGGCTACGGAGACTTCGTTTCGAGGGCGGCGACGTCAAGCAAAAGCTGGAGAATGCTCAAACCAAGACGCCGACAGCACTGCACTTACGGTTTGCTACTGGTTTGCGCTGATACGCTGAGCGCGCCTCTTGATACATCCGTATAGATGACGTACGGTCACATCTTAGTTTTTTTTTCTTGTAAAATCAGTCTGTATATGAAATACGAAGCGCGTCCTCGAACGTGGTAGTAGCGAATGTAGAGACGGTCGATGCCGGACGTCTGTAGCTTCGCTTATCGAGTGTTGCAACCGTGGCCGCCGAAGCGCAGGCACTGAGCATCACTATCGCAACGACGATACCCTCGGCGTCCATTTACTTTGTGCTTGTGTGAAAGTTTGTAGCTGTGTAGCTCCAGTCAGAACACCTATATACGCGTTGACCGAAATGCACCGTTTCAGAACACATGAAGAACTGATAACTACTGGTTCTAGTGCTACCATTTTATACTTGTTCGTGTAATCAGAACTCAGTACAAATCTCAGCACAGAATGCATCCTACCACTTGAACTAGGGCCTGAGTTGCAGAAAGCACTTTAGTAGCTGAAGCGGTATTACAGCTGGTGACAGTCGTGTTTAAGACGTCGAGCAAGCTGCGACAGCCTTGCTGATGAGGTGTCGATCGCTTAAAGTAAGGAAGCCGACTAGATTGTTGCGTCGAGTTGAGCACCCCAACGGCAAATGTCAGTTCATTTTTGTTAAGTGCCTATTAGTATTAGTATAGCTGTGAAATGTTCGTTAATAAGGAGCGCATACAGTAGTGTGATGTGTTTTCAGTGCTGCCCTTATAGAAAAAAAAAACACAGGAAAAAGACGAAATACGTTTTTTGTGTGTGTGTCTCCTATGTATATTTAGTCTCTCACATTATCTTGAGTCGGGATTTCTGACACTGTTGTATTTATTATTAAGCAATAAAGCGCATATTTTTTCGTTGTTTTGCCGGCACATCGAGATCAGCTCCGCAGATTGTCGTGACTTCGCTAGGCCCAAAACGCTTGAAATCCTGCTAATCAATCCCAGCTTCGTTTGATGTCCAGCAACTTTAAGTGCTCGCAGTTTTTGCTCGGCGGAACCAAAGGAAAAAAAACTAGTACAGGGCTACTGTCCATTAGGCCAAAAGAGGGATCATATGAAGAAGGGATCACTACACGAGCTAGGGCTTTGAAATTTTACTTGTTCGTGTAATTAAACATCAGTGCAACTTGGCATCGCAGTATTGATCCAGTCTGGCTCATCTTTTTTCTTCCACAGAGTGATATTGTTGTTGTCAAAAGGAGAACAACACTGGAATCTCATCATGCGAAGCGTGGCCTTAAGAGCCGAACTGGACCACTGCTGAGGCTTGATGTGGTTACACTTCGCCACCTGTTCGGTTGAGCTGCTATGCCAAACCGCATAGCATGCGCGTGTCATGAGAGGCCTGCAGCTGAAGTGACTTAAAGCAGGTAATGTAATTGGTGGAGCTTTTAGTATCATGGGCAGTGATTGAACTGTTGGCTTTAACTGCTATGACATGTTGCAGATTCCATGGGTAGTTACGACCAGCACTCCCTACCCATCAGAACGCTCCCGTTGCAATTTCACATACACACCTCAAGTATAACAATGGTGTTCCCGTCCAAACAGAGCGTTTCCGACGCGGTTTTGTCTACAAAGTACGGGATTGATGTAGCGGCAGTGCAAGTAAGAGAAGCTAACAGGCTAGACCTCTAACTCAAGCGAATGTAATCTCAATTCCCATTTCCGCCTCTTATACAATCCTCTCTCGCATCGCCCTCTACTCTCAATTTTCTATTGACTCAGGCTACACCGACAGCATCGCCAACCTCGTAGAGACAGCTATTTCACTGAAAGGTCAACATGCGAATGAAGCTCACCCGGAAGGGGGTAACCCCACCGCTTATTAAGGCGAGCAGCAAGCACGACGTCGTCTTCAACCCCAGCCTGTAGCCAAGGTGAGCTACTCATGTAGCCCTTCTGGAAGCTTCATGTAGATCTCGTCGATGGTTTTGCCGTAAAGCAAAGCTGTGTCGATGTCACACTACTCGATTTCGAAGCCGCCGGCAATACACTTTGCTAGCTTCGCAAGTATCGACTTCAGGTAAGCCACCGATCCGTACGTCTCTTCGAAGTCGATACCATGCTTTTGCGAGAACCCCTTGGCAACAAGACGAGTCGTGTGCCAAATGCCTTGCCTCATCTCATCGCGCTTCAGCAAAAATACACAGCGATAGCCGATCGGCCACTTGTCTAGGAAATAGCTTTCAGGTCGTTTTGCCTTTTGCACAAAGCGGCTTCAATTCACTTGCAATTGCCTTTTTTATTCGTTACCATCGGCGCCGGTAAATGCCTCCGTTTACGACCCGGTAATGCCTTAGGTAGTCGTCATTGCTTGGTAGCTTCATATTTGCCAATTTTCGGTCGCTGGCTATCCGACGCCCTTGGGTCATTCTTTGTCGCTTCGCTCCAACTTCGATCGATGTCACCTCGTGCTCCTTCACACCCGTCGTTTTGTCAATGTGACGTGTTCGCTACCAATGAATCAGGAAATAGGTCGAATCATACGACACCACCGACGTGCTTACACGCAGGTCGCGTTGGAGTCTGATCACGTCACCAGCCTTCACCTTCAACATACAAAAATCTGCTTTTTGTTGATACGCCAATGCGTAATTCGGTCGGTACCGGCATCCTAGAAGCTCAGGGGCCATCTTTATATGTATGGGATATTATCAGATATCTTGCACTTGTCGCTCCGTCAAACTTCACGGTGCGAACGATTTGCACCTTGCTGGACCCAACGTTCTAGACGCTGTATTCCTTGACGCCAGCTTCGTATACTATTTGAAGCGACACTTGAATGCTTTCACATCGGGCTTACGACGCTTTTCGTCCGCGTACCAACACCTTCATGCTCATGGGTTTTGATTTGTAACGGCATACGCTCTCGTACGGAGTCTTGACATCGATCAAACTAGGGATCCGATTATTGTCCGCGCGGCTGTGCTGACAGCTAATTCCGCCACGTCTTCTTGATAATCTCTTCCTAAGGCATGCAGCAAGCCATCCCCTTGAGGTTTCGATTCATGCGCTCAGCTAACCCGTTCTGCTGAAGCGTATACGGCACCGTCTTGGCATGCTTGAAGCCACAGCAGGTGAGGTAGAACTTGTTCAGCTGACCGGTGAGCTCGCCGCCATTATCTAAGTGCAGACGCTTGATCTTCGTATCCGTTGTACATTCCATTGCTGCCTTGTAGTTCTCAAATTTCGACATCACATCTGACTTCGCCTTCACCAAATATATTGTTACGTGACGTGAGAAATCGCCGAGAATCCTGCTCCCGCCCGGACGCTTGACGAGATTCTCCGGGTGCCAAGAGAAATCACCTGCCCTATGAAACAGACTGCACAAACGAAAACACTATTGCTCCCCATCTGTGACGCGAGGCTCTCCTTCGGCCACGTCAATAGTCCTTCGTAGGGATTAAACGGGACGTGGCTCAGACGTGCATACACACAGCCGATGGCTTCGTACGAGCTGCCGCAACATGCCACGTCTTGTCTCCCACAGCCGGCAGATTGTTTACACTTCCAAAGCGCTTCGCCGCCTTTCCTGTCGCGCCACCAAGCGAAAGGCACACCTATCTTAGCTGAACTTCGTGACGACGTCCTTCTCGGCCAGCCTGTACACTAAAATAACGATCCCTTCAAATTCGAACAGCCTGACGGACGCCCCTTTTATCCGCTTCAGCCCGACGGTGTCCGTTGGAGCTGTGCGCTCTTCGTGCCATCCTCAATCGTGATGCGTCTTCAGGTCCTCCCAGGACACAAACTTGATCCGGACGCTGGTCATGCGCGAGCTTGTATCACTGTTGGCGTGTCATTTGGGCTTTGGTCATCAAACACCTGCAGCCGTGAACGCAAAGTCTGGAATCTGAGCTTGCGCCATTAGACCACGTCTCGCGTCATCCTTTTTTTTCGGCTGTCGAACTTCTCGTGCTATGTCTTCTCGCCGTAGAAGCGCTTGTCCTTGAAGCGTTTTAAACTAAGAATTTCCCTATTTTCAAATATGACTAATAGATATTTCAGAAGAATTTGGAGAGAAACGTTTTAAAATTTTGCCGAAAAGCCCACACGAAAGATTGCCTGCCACTATTATTCCTGAAACATTAGACTTTATTTGCTCTACCAAGTCGAATAATTTTAACCTAGTACCTTATTAAGAAAAAATAAGATTTCTCGATAGTTTCTTAAAAATGTCAACTCTTTCTTAAGCGTTATGTACTGGTATTAACTATATGCATGAGTTTTAAAAATATCAGGAAATGTCAGTATTCAGTAACAAGAGCTCAGAGATATTAACAACAACTTAGATAATTGGGCATAATTAGTATGTTATTACTAGACGAATTGAAAGAGCTTATTTTAGATAGTTTAATATAGTTTGCAACGGCCGCAATTGCACTTGAACCAGTCGAAGCGACTGAATTCGAATAAAACGCCCCTGTCTCAATAGCCAGACATTTTTCGATTTGTGTCGCTGCAAAAAATACTGATGCAATGTCGACGGCGCCTTTCAGATCGCTTATATAAGTATTTCTATTGCTTTAAGCCTCCCAGGCATGACTCAATGAAGCCGTGGGTGCGTCAAGCTGGGAAGGAGATCCCCATCGACGCTGTACGGCAGAGTATCAAGCTCTGCGAAGCATGATGTATACGGCTCGCAGTTCAAGCGGCATGGGAGCTACAAACGGACGATGAAAGCGCCTTCAAACCGGAGTTAAAAGTCGAAACGAAGTTGAATATGGGAACTCTAGACGATATTGCTATCGAAGATTGGTCTAGCAAGAGGATGTCAGTCTAAGCGGTTTACTGGTAATGGATAAACTTTAGAGAGATTAGTTACTTGGAAGTACTATTTATCAGTGTGGTTAACCAACGCACTCGATGGGAATTCAGCCGTGCTTCCGAACGTGCCCTCGCTTTATTCACCTATATTTTCTAATGTAACTTTCATTGTCAGTTAAAATGAAATATAACGGCCTACGCGTACTAAAAAAAACAGCGCTGTACTACAAAATTACGCGAAGTTCTATTCAGTATTATACGCTTTGTCTTCTGGCAAACATACATTTGAAGAGAAGGTTAGCACTTTGAACTGGGTTTAGTACGTTCGCTTCAGACGCGAAACGATTTACGTAACCAGACTAAGCAAATATCAGATGTATGGGGGGATTGCAAAATGGTCATACTTCCTTGCCTCAAAAGTAGACCGCGTAGATTTGCGCGGGGGCATTACTCAAAATATATTGTGCTTTGATCCAACTTTGGCATATGAATAGCGCCTCTAACTTAACTTCAAATCTGAAAAGTTGATCCCATAACTCAACGTAAAAAATAAGTTCTGGTTCAGCTAAAACGAGGCTAGCAGCAGCTCTAACCACTTCAGCGTTTACCCGGTTCAAGCATCAGTGCGTCGTACCAGACACCTGCAGCGTGTTGCTTCGCTTGCCAGTCTTCGTGACACTCCCGGTACGTATCTACAGCCTGGCACTGGTGCAAATCTCTTCTTGCCTCTAATTGTCAACGTTGTTGGCCAGGATAGCAATGGTGCTGTCGATGCCGACACGATTGCAAGTTCAGCTCACTGTCAAAGTTGGGCAGCCTTACACGAACAGCAGGACGACGCACGGGGCCCCCATCATCTTCGAATTCATGCCTAATGATGGCCTCGACGCTCTTCGTGCCAAGATAAGCAGCTCGCTGGCAACGTATACCGACATCACACGGGAAGCCGACGCTCCTATCTTGATTCGGCCGAGTGCTAATGCGTCTCAATCAAACTACGTACCGTTACCAGCATTACAGAGTGAGTTTACTGATCGAATCAACCGCCTATGGAACCAAGCAAGCAGGAGAAAAAATGGGTAAGAAGTGCATTATAAATAATTATCGGTCGAGTAATAATAATTTAACTATTTGTGGTGTACCAGGCAGGCGGATTTTCAACTTGAGCTCTTCATTTACGTGCAGCGAGCTAATACAAGTACTGGAATTCGTCGCGCCACTGAATCGCGTGTACAAGCATCTGCAGCAGCAATAAGTGAACTTCTAGAGCGTGAAGGAGCACGCGACATGTATGGCCCTGCTTCACAGCGGTATTGGGCTATATGACATACACGACAACCTGAAGGAACACCATTAGAGCCACCAACTAATGCTACCTTCTCACAGTTGCAGCGAGTTGATGCAATGCAATCCGACATTATTGCTCAGCAGGAGAATAACTCCGAAAAACGCCAGTTCGTTCGTGTGAGTTGCCGTTTGAGTGGAGGTGTAATTCCTCTGGATATTGACGTTGTAGAATTGCGGCAAGCACTCGGATTACCGTCCTACAATCTTTTTCCTCCTTTTCGGGCAGACCTCGACACGACGTATCCTACTAAAAATATTAATGACAATGAGCACGCAGCACAATAAAAAAACAGTAGCAATAACTAAACAAGCAAATTGCGATCATACATTCAACTAAAAAATATATCGCGGTTGAGACCAGCTTTATCGTAGCCACAATGTCCATATAGATTACTGTTTTCTTCACGTGATGGCTCCATACGTTTTCGCATTGCAACTTGCAATGTGCGCTTGGCGTCGAACCGGAAAGCCAAATGCGTATGCCGCGTCAACCATCGTTTTAAAAGACCAAAGCCGACCTCAATTGCATTCAACTGCGGTGAATATGGAGGTAAAAAGGAAAGCAAGGCTCCTGTCGAGTGAACCAAGTCTTCTAGTTCTCTGTACATGTGGATTTTGGCATTGTCAAGAATAACAATGGACCTATATGCAGTATTGTTAGTGAGATGTGTTGTCGATTCACAAGTAAGCTGCGTACCTAGGAAGAGGCCAAGGATTTAGCAATGGGGCAACATTTTCCAGAAATGATTGGTGAAAACGACGTCGATCAAAGGTTCCTGGAGTTGTGTCTAAAGCTATAAACCCAGACACATCCATCGCAGCAAGGATTGAAACTCGATCACCTACACGAAATGTTAGTTACAGAAGAAAAGTGAACAAATAAAAGCAAAATGTACCTCTGTCAAAAGGTTGCCGTACGATAGCTGGCGTGTTTCTTGCAGACCACGCAAAACGACGAAGCACATCACGACCATCTTTTGCTGTTTCATCCAGAAAAACTAGCTGCTCCGGACCACGATAAAATGGGGCTAATTTCATGTAGTAAGCGTCTATTTCAGCAGGAACACTCTCTCTTGCCCGTTTGGTAAGAACCTTGCGAGTGAGGCCAAGGTCAAATCGCAGCGCCCGGCATATAGTTGACGTTGAAATGTTTGAAAGTGACGGGAATGTTGCTTGTAGAGCTAGTTGCAGCTCTTCGATGTAGAAACACGGATGCTCCTCCACGAAATGAAGGACAAACTTGATGCATTCCGGCGGCCATCACGTCTTCCGCACAATAGGAGCGTTTGGTATCACTTTTTCACGCCTGCGAAATAAGGGTCCCCACCGAGAGATTGACCGCGTCGACACCCCCATTACAGAGGCCACCACACTTAAATCGATGTCGTAGATATAAGTTAGGACGATAGATCGCCATCTCATGTCGATTGAGATTGTCATTGCTAAGATGACAGCGTCTACGAGAAAGCGTTAGAATGAGGAATGACGTTGGTTTGTCGTTTTTACCGCAGCCATTCAACGAAAGCTGTCCCAATACAACCTTAACTCTTCGTGAAAGCGGGCTATTCAATTTTAATTCGAAGAGATGAGCACGTAAGTCTACGTTGTCGTGTTCTTGATGATTTGCTAAAACTACGAGTTATGGGCTGGTTTAGCCACAATGCGTGCAAAGCACAATACTAATAAAGTGCATAAACTAAAACCATGGTAAACACGCAATAAATGTACATTTTGATTCCGGGCACAACGAGAATTTCATCGTGTCAAGCTGCATTTAAAGCGAAATGGGTGAAAAGTAAGAGCGCTGTGAAATAGGCGGGATATGTCAAATATATTATATTTCTTGTTGAAGTAAAATAAAGATGACATCCCCGCCTATTTATTATTATATTCAAATGTGTATATATGCGCTGTTTAGAAGCTGTAATAAGATCATGGTGGTAGAGATCAACGCATCCCCAGTTTCTCAAGTTTAGTTTTAGTAAGTAGAGCTACAGCGAGGTAAACGAAACGAAAAATGAAATCCAGATTAGGTGAAATGTCTGCCTTAAATCTGGCTGCGGATGTTCCTCATTTCTACGGTCCCTATGTGCCCCGCCGCCTCCACTACATTACACACCACCTCATTCCAGGTTCTTTCCGACGTGGGCTGCCTTCCAATACGCAGAGAATAAGGGCTCAAAGTAATGGGCTTGTTCCGGCGTCAAAACCACCTTCTTTTCCGCGATGCGGCTTTTAACTTTGTTGGGATCCAATCCCTACTCATCCATCGTTTGGAACGCCGTCATCATCCGTGCCATCAGGTCATCAGAAACATCATCAACGTTTTTGCCAACGAGAATTGCTCTAATAGATTCGTCGATGTGGTCTGCTGGCCCCAATCGTTGGAACTTGGGTATATCGTTAATTACGTCATCAACCTTCCCGACTGTCAAGATATTTTTTAGCTTCTCAGCAAATGCTTTGACAGCTGCCGAAAAATCTCTCTCTTCGTTAGTTGACTCTGTATCATGCTCGGTGCCGTCGTGGACAGGGTCACGCTCTCTTTTCTTGTTCTTCTTCTCTTGGTAGCTCTGTACGTCCTATATTCCTGTATTTCCAATCACTGCCTCCTTTACTATCATTTAGTAATCAGCGCGCCCTTTGACAATGGAATGTCGGTTCAGTACCGGTATTATAATGTGCGTAATCAATCAGCCCGTAACATAGGCCGTGTAACAGACTTCTATTAACCCTTAATAATAAAGGCTCTCTGGGGGCCTTCAGAAAATGACGCAAAGCACAAATCAATAGGCATTTGCGTGCAGAAATGCGATAGCCAACAAGTGCATTCGGGACGATATTTGCGATTTAAATCTCTAGAAGAAAATCACACAAATTTGTTTTTAAAACCAGCTTGCGTTGCCGATGACAGTAAATTCTGCTTCGTTCGAGGTACTTCTAGCGAAGTTTTCCAAGAACTACACGGCTAAGTGGCGTCCCGGTCAGTGCGACCGCCCTCCTAAACTACGCTTTCTACAAGCTCAAGCTTGTACATGCACTGCACTAAGCGTAACTCTTACTTAATACATTTTTGACTTTTACGACTACTATCCCTGGTATCTGTTACTACGTTCATTAGTATTTCGTCGCCTTCGGGACATCACCCTTTGTCACAGCAGAAAAAATTAACATTAGTATGTTATCTGAGTGGGTTTTTAATTGTCGTGCTTGTCACGCTTTTCGGACAAATCATTGGACAAAATTTTTTCTATGATTTCTACTGGCTGCCGAGCGCAGCGAAGGTGGCTTTAATTGATTACATATATAATACCCGGATTGTGTAGCTGTCATCAGTAAATACCGGTTTCCCCCTGTCCTAAGCGAACGGCCGTGTGCGCAGCTTGTTGTAGGTTTTGGGTTGCTACACAAAATTAGTAGCTAAAACTTAAGATTTAGGTAAATTCACTGATACTTAAGTTGTTTATTTTAGCCAATAAAAAAGTGGACACGGCGGAATTCGAACCCGCGTCCAGTATTCTCGTGATCAAACCAACTGCCACACTAACCGGAATAGTTTGTTGAGCATCCGAGGTGACGGTCCCGGCCTACTTCAACGACTCGCAGCGTCATGCGACTAAATATGCTGGAGCTATTGCTGGTTTGAACGTGCTGCGTATCATTAATGAGCCGACGGCTGCTGCGATCGCATATGGGCTCGACAAGAAAGGAGGCGAGCACAACGTGCTGATCTTCGATCTCGGAAGCGGCACGTTCGACGTCTCACTGCTAACTATTGAAGACGGGATCTTCGAGGTCAAGGCGACGGCGGGTGACACGCACTTGGGCGGTGTGGACTTCGACAACCGTCTGGTCGAGTTCTTCGTGACCGAGCTCAAGCGTAAGCACCGCAAGGATATGACGTCGAACCAGCGAGCTCTGCGTCGTCTTCGTACGGCGTGCGAACGCGCCAAGCGGACGCTGTCCACTTCGGCGCAGGCGTACATCGAGAGCATAGTCTACAGCAATACGAGTAAACCTCTTTGGCCTTCTGCCTGTTCCAGATGAGCGTGGCCTCCCCATGGTGTGTTCGGCATGTGACAAAGTCAAATGTGTGGCAGGAACAGTCTCATAATTAACTGATTGTGAGAGTATTTTTAGCTGCGGACATAATTCTTAAATGAAGAAATCTGATTGGCTAAAATAAAAATTCGCTTAGGACAGGGGGAAGGCGGTACATGTGTATCCCAGTGTACATATGGGGATTTGCACAAGATTATCCATTAATAATTACCGAAGGCGGCATCGTTTAATTAAATAATAATTTTTTTTTTCATAATGCATGTTGTTACTGTTATTTAAGTGCTAAACTGAGGGTCAATGCTGCTGGGTGATTAGCGTATAGTATCATAATTTCGCTGTTAAAAAACGCTTAGAAAATAATTGTCAAGCTCAATTCGCTTACAGTAGTAATTGTCATCACCACACAAAAGTTATTTTTGTTCAATCTAAACTATCTATCTTTGCGGCTCAAGCGACAACGTTTATTAACACGTCGTTGTTCTTACGACCAGTCCTTACGGCCGGCTACTGATGTACATGTAGCATGTACGATTTAGTAATACTCATAGAAATCCACTCAAATATAATAACTTATTAAGCAAATTAACCTTGTACGCAAAATTATTATAAGCTTCTTACGAAGCTTGAAACATTAAATTTGTTAGAAATTAAGTACTAAAATGACTATTTAAAACGAAATGAGCGTCACCAGGTCCTACAAATTTTACTATCAGCTCATAAGAATATATGTATGCACATCGGCGCCTCCTACAAATGCTAACTAACGTGCACACAGGGGGCGCCCTTCGCGTATCGTGGTGCTCCGCAAGTGGAAGTGGGGGCAAAATGAAATTAAAAAAGTGCATTTTTGTACGATGTGTAAACCACATATAATGCGTACACCACATAAAGCATTTATAGCAAATCGACGCCGCCTTCGCTGCGCTCGGCAGCCAGTAGAACGCACGAATTAGCGTGAGGATTATTAACCATAGCCGTGGACGGATTGACAGACAGACACCACACTCTACTAGGGACCTTTGACTAGCCGGCCGCGAAGGCGCTTGGAACGAAGTCGCTAGCGTTCCTTCGCGAGGCAAGCGGGATCAAGAAGAGGAACGCCGCTGGGTAGCGATCCTTAACGAAGCCGAACGCCGTGCAGTAGCGGTGAGTGGGAGTGTTTATTCACGCCGACTCTGCACGGTTCAGTTAACCGACTGAACGTTCCAGGATGGACCATTCCGAACCGGTTAAACTGGTGGATGGCCAGGAGCGCTTGACAAGAGGACAACAAGGAGGACAACGCTAGAGTAGAAGTTTAGAGGACAGATTTAATTGACTTTAATCTACTCACTTTGGCATTTACCGTTAGCAACAACAACAACGTTCCATTTATTTTGGTCAGGAATTACCTACATAAGTGCATTGGTGTTGTTTCAACTTGATTGCCATTCTCGATGGAAAAAAAAAACCGCCGCTGGAATCCCTTGTCGTGCCCACAGCGGTAATCGTTGTACTGGTTTCAGTTGCTGTGTAGACCATATCGGCTTCATCATTGTCATATACATCGTGTAGATATTCACTCCACATCGATACGGTGGGGTCACCTTTAGCGTTGTCATCTGGGTCATCATCATTTCTGCCTTGATCTTCATCTACATCTATACCCTGTGGAGATGGGATGGATATTTCAGAGCGCTATTTTTCATTTGACCTACATTTGGAGATATAATAAGTTTTTTTTCCTATGATCACAAGCCGCCTCTTTTAGCACACGCCGGCGAACATGATTCGCAGTGATCTAATAATTGGGAGCCTTACTCGGGTCTAAACGAATTACTATTATTGCAACCAATCCGGCTCGGGGAAATGTATCTGTTAGCATTGTTAGACCTAATCAAATGCATGACGTATAGCTTCCGCCACCGTACTGAGAGGCCTTGTTTACTCTCCAACTCATGTACTAAGTGTTTGTTAGCTCTCCGGGTACTTTGTCCCCTGTGTGTTTCTGTGACGGAGTCACACAGCACCTTGCGCTAGAGGAAGTTATCTTCCGAGAGTAAACAAACTCTCAGTGAACGGCAGCTCACAGGTCCCCTCTTTATTCAAAAGAGAGCGAAGTGACCTAAATAAGGTAGATTGTAAACTGAATATATATATAGGTAGATCAGGTTTCAGTTTAATACAAACTATAAGTCACCTATAGAAATGCAATGTCGTTGACCAACGGTTGGCCTTGAACGACCTTGGTACTTTATACCAAATATCCCGAAGTATGACGTGTCATACTCCTGAAGTGTGAAGTGTCACACTTCATGTAACCAGGGTACACTTAGGGATACGTACCCCGTTACATCCCCCCAGCTAGGTTCGGTTTACCGACCAATCCGAATGAAGAGGTGTTCGTCACAAACTCTCATTCTCAAAGTCGAAAACCATCGACTTGGCTGCTCCAGCGCGGCGGCGGCTCACTTCACAGTTAGAGCCTCGAGCAGCAACCTGTGCGCTCTTCGTCTAGGTCTCCAATTCGACCGTTACCATGCCTCGTGGCACAGCAAAGAGCGGAGCTAAGACACGCTCCAAGGCTGCGGCCGGTAAGGCGCAACCCAAGAGCACTAAGCCTCACGACAAAGGCTCGGCACTCAAGGAGGCTACTCAGGTGACCTCCGATGCGATCGGTTTCTCGGGCGACGCGGCTGTGGGCAAGCGAGCAAGCAAGCGCCGCAGTCCGTTGCCCTCGGCCTCAGACAATCGTTCGAACCCTCGGTTCGTGGAACGTAAGTTCAACTCTGGCAGTGAGGACGAAGCCGAGTCCGACAGCACGCACGATGCTCCTGCGGGCTCTGTGGGAGGGGACAGCCCAGTGACCAGTGAGCACAAGGATGACAGCGTGCAGTCGCTCGCTAGTGATCAAGGTGATCACAGTCCCAGAACGTCTGTGCGCTCTGAGAGTCCGGCCGTCAAGGCTAAGGGCACTCCCAAAGCCGGTGGCGATGAGGAAGAGAATCCTCACAAACGTCTCTCGCTTGCCGAGGGTCTTGCGCGTGCTAAGGCCTCTAAAGCCGAAGGCGCCAAGCCCTCAAAGAAGCGTACAGCCTCTAAGTCTCCACTCCGCGAGGAGAAGGACAACACTCCTATCAGAGTATCTTCGAGTCCTCGGATGAAGAGGAGGAGAAAGAGGAAGAAGAGGAGGAGGGTGCTATCGCTGAGCCCCGGGAGGTCTCGAATGACCTCGACCAGCAGCAGGAGGAATGCCAAGCGGCCCAGCATGTGCGTGGGGGTTCGGTGGTGGCACCTGTCAGCCAGGGAGCTGCCATCAACTCAAGAGGGTATTGGCCTCCCGAGGAGAGCTCTGGGGCTGACCTCTTCTTCGAGCTTCTCGTCGCTCCTCGTGGCCTTGTGGGCGGTCACACGTCTAGGGCCATCTACGAACGTGCCCTTGTTCAGAAAGAATAGTTGTTCGCTGACAACCTGGAGGCTGCTCGGTGTGTGCTTCTCGCGCCCCACCGCAACCCCTTATAAGGACTTCACGACTTGTCGTAAGAAGCCCGAGACCGGGGATGGTCTCTATCCTCTTTGGGGATACCCCTGGGTTATGCTCGAGAACTGTCCCACTTGGAGCTCTTGTAAGGACATGATCTGGGCATGGGTGGAGTCTCTTAAGTACTCACCCACGGAGTTACGGGAACCCCATGAAGGTCAGCTGCTGTCCCGCATCCTGGACCAGCGTGATCTTCGTGTGAGGTTTGCCCACTTGATCAGCAAGCGCATGCTGCCAAGGGACATCCTGACGCGCGCGGCTTCTAGCGCTCACGATGAGCGCGGGTACGGAATGTATTCCTCGTCCGTACCCCGTTCGGGCAAGAAGGCCCGGACTACTTATAAAGCTGCCGCCGCTTCTGTTCCCAGATTGCGACAGCCTTCGGGCAGTCAATCAGGAGCCGTTCAATCGGCTCCCACGAGTTCTCGGAGTGGGCATAACCCCTCCACTTTACGAGGAGCTGTCGCTTACCGCGACGCCGTTGCTCCTGGAGGATCCGCTCCACGTGAAAGTGGACTTCTCCATTCCGGTCAAGCAGGGGCGGAGGTGCCCTCGTACGAGTACGAGTACTCGGCGCCTCCCGAAAGCCACTCTCGTCCGAGTGCTCCGAATGCGGATCCGACACAGGGTCCTGAGGTTGACCGCCTCCGTCAACGTGTCCTCGTACTTGAGATTGCACTTGGCCTTGGGACTGACGATGATGCTGCCGCCCAGGCCGGAAATCAGGGCGAGCTCGCTCGTCTTGCGGGCCGCCTGGACCTGTTGGAGCGAGAGGTCGCGAGCCTGAACCTGCGGGTGGATCGCCGGGCCTCTTCGTCCGATCTAGACGAGGCCTTTCGCATGATCCGACGGATCGAGGCTCTACTGTCACGTCCGGAGCCGCCTGTGGCACACTCCCAGACGTACGCGTATGGTGCGTACCCGGCGTACTCAGCGTACTCGGCGTATGGCGCCGGGGCCCATTCGTACGGAGCCCCTCCGGCGTACGGTCTTGACCGCAGCACTGCCGTTTCGACCGAGGCCTGGGTGGCTGCTCCGACGCCCTCGTCGACGTCTGTGACCGGTCCTAGCTTTGAGGAGCTGGGTCAAGGTGGGGCTGCGAATCAGCAACCCCCTGCGGGTCAAAGTACCGCTTAAGACGTCCAACGTAGAACGTCGGGTGCGTCGTCATTGTCTTTGGCAGGTCGATGGTGTACGACGTACCATGTCTGGTCAGGACTGCAAATGGTCCGATGAAGCGGTGCTTCAGCTTGTTGCTGCCGACAGAGCTAACAGTGTCAAAAGGTAGACTCCTCGTGTCTAGCAACACTAAGTCCCCCACCTTAAATATACTTAAGTTTCCTCTTCCATGTTTGTCTGAGTACTCCTTTTGTTTATCTTGGGCCGCTGCCATGACATCGCGGACCCTGCTGACAACGCTCAGCTTGGTATCCATAAAGGATTCCACTTGTTTCCGCAGCGAAACTGGTCTCACCACCGAGACCTGGGAGGAAAGGGCTTTCCGAGCCTCTCCCCCACTTAGAATAGAGGAGTCAGTGTCTCCTCGAAGAGTGAGAGGCACTCTGGGGTGACGGAAGCCGTTCAAATAGAACGGCGTGGACCCCGTGGACGCGTGCACCGCGTTGTTGAGCGCAAACTCAACAACTGGGAGCTGCGTCCACCACGTACGTGGTGCTGCCGCGCACACACTGCCCAGAGTGTCCTCGAGCACTCGATTGACGCGCTCTGTCTGGCCGTCTGTCTGCGGATGGTCCGCAGTGGACATCTGCAGACGAGTTCCCAAAAAAGGGAACAGCGTTTTCCAAAACGCAGCCATGAACCGCGGGTCTCGGTCCGAGACAATCGTCTTCGGGAGACCGTGATAGCGGAACACGCCATCGACGAACAACCTTGCGGTTTGTTCGCCCGTCACAGTGACGGGAACTGGAGCAAGATGTACCATCTTGCTCAGCCGACACACGAACACCAAAATTTCGGTGTTGCCGTGTCCGTCGGCGGGAAGCCCAAAGATGAAGTCAAGACTCATCGACTTCCAACAATCAGCCGGTACGGGCAGGCTCTGTAGTGGAGCCGAAGAGTGCCCTGCGGGTTTAACCCGCTGACATGTTTCACATGTCTTGACGTACCGGGCGACCCACTTGTACATGTGGGTCCACCAGAAGGACTGAGAGACCGACAGAAAGGTCTTCTCGCGGCCCAAGTGGCCGCTGGAGGGCGCGTCATGCGCCTCCGCGAGGATGTCGAACTTCAGATCCTCGTCGTTGGGTACGACCACCCGTGGAGGATCAGTGGGCTCCACCCGATAATAGAGGAGGCCCTCCTTCAACTCATATCGGTGGAGCCGTGAGCGCTGTCGCGACGAGAGCCAGTCGGACTTCGCGCTCGTTCCTGCCATAAGGAACTTGACGATAGGCGCGACAGCCTCATCGTCCCGATACGCCATGCGTATCCCATCATATAGATCAGTTGTCACCCGCGTGATGTGGGCCAGCTCATAGTCAGGACGCCGAGAGAGGGCGTCCGCAAGCACGTTGAGCTTGCCCGGCTTGTATTCGACGCAGAAGTTGTATTAGGCGAAGAAGGACAACCACCTCGCCATCCTTTGGGTAGGGTGAGGCGAGTTAGTCCCCGTCCTCAAGGACGCGTGGTCTGTGTAGATCACAAAGGGCCTAGAGCCCAGAAGGTGAACACGAAACTTCACAAGGGTATATTTCATTGCCAGGAGCTCCTTGTCGTGGACAGGGTAGTTCCGCTCGGCGGATTTGAGCTGCCTGGACTGGAACGAGATTACTTATTCGTGTCCAGCCGTGTCGGCCTGCAGCAATGCACATCCGATGGCGTAATCGGAGGCATCGCAGACGACGCTAAACGGCTTCGTCTCGTCCGGCAGGGCCAGGACAGGAGTCTCTTGGAGACTGGCCTTGATGCTGTCAAAAGCATCATGGTGCTCTTGCTCCCAGCACCAGTCGACGTCCTTCTGAAGGAGGCTCGACAAGGGCTTAGCGAAGCCCGCGTACCCTGTGCTGTACTTGTGAAGGTAGTTGGCCAAGCCCAACCACTTTTGAAGATTCTTCTGGGATCGGGGCGTCGGCCATGCTGCTATGGCCTTGACCTTGTCTGGGTCAGCTCGAACGCCCACGTTGCTTACGAAGCAGCCGAGAACTTTAATCTCTGGTGACGCGAAAACGCACTTGTCGATGTTGGCGTAGAGCTTATCCGCTCGCCCGCATCACGTCCAACACTCGACGGCGGTGTCCTAGATGCACCTCCATGGCCGTCTTGCCTCCCTCGGCACGGCTACGGACGAATATGGCGTCGAAGTACGTCTGTACGAAGGTACGCAAAGGGCGGAACAATTGCGATTGAACGTCGCCGGGCGTTAGACAATCCCTGCGGCATGCCGAGCCACTCCCAAAGCATGCCGCTTAGAGTGCTTCCCGCGGTGAGCGGGATGTCGCTCTCTCGCATCAGGATCTGGTAGTATCCGTCTACCAAATCCAGCGCACTGTACAGTACGCTTCCGGCCATGTTGTTTAGCAGCAAATCCTTTCGTGGGATTGGTGTTTGGACCAGCACCGTCGCGTTGTTCAGCTTGTTATAAACATGAACTAGACGCCACTTTCGGCTCGGCTACCCGAACGCAGAAAGTTGGCGTCAAGTGCGGGGATTTCGACTCCCGCACCATGCCTGCCTTCGCTTTCGCGGCGATGAAGGCATCAATGACCTCACACTGTTCGCGCGGGAGAGGCCATTGCCTCGTGACACAATACTTTGTACCGGGCACGAGATCAATCTCGTGCCGTACGCCTCGATCCGGTGGGAGTTAGGTCGGTGGGTGTTTGTTCACCACGTCCGCATACTCCGTCACCAAAGGATACACCGGATCCTTGGGGTTCTTAAGGATCTCAGAAACCCAAGCGCGTCTACGCGGCTTGTTTAGGTCTTCCAGGACGTTCTCGTCCAAGACCGAGGAGGAATTCAGCTCCTCTGGAGTGATCTCAGGTTTCATGAGCACCATCTCAATCTCTCCACCATCAGCAATCTCTCCAGCTTTGAGGTTGGCCAGAAAGCCTCAGCCGTCATTTCCTCGAGATTCAGTATCTCTGCAACCTCTGGCAACGGTTCCAAGTGGGCACCAGATGCCTTGACGGGTAAACCGGTCTCGCCATCGAAGATGTGATAACACTCTTCCACCGGCCTTGTCGGAGGCGCCCGGGCCCTGGACTCCGGGTCGCTTGAGGCGACGTCGATCGGAACGAAGTTCGGATCCGACTTGAGGCGGCGGCGGCGTCGTTGACGTGGAGCTTTGCTGCCCACGTCTAGGGATGTCGGCGCTCCGACATCCGAGGAGCTCGTGGCCTCGTATGGTACTGTGGTACCCACACAGGAAGCGTGGTTGACGCCTTGCTCCTCAGTTAAGGTCTGGGCGACCGCGTGTGGCACTGTGTTACCCACACAGGAAGCGTGGTTGACGCCTTCCTCTTCAGTTAAGGTCTGGGCGTCCGCGTGTGGCACTGTGTTACCCACACAGGAAGCGTGTTCAACGCCTTCCTCTCCAGTTAAGGTCTGGGCGTCCGCGTGTGGCACTGTGTTACCCACACAGGAAGCGTATCCGACGTCTTCCCCTTCAGTTAAGGTCTGGGCGACCGTGAGTGGAACTCTGTTACCCACTCTGAACACGCTGTTCTCAGTGTTCGTGACAGCTGCAGCTGTCTGCGGAACTAAGTTACCCGCCTGTGGACCTAAGTTACCCACTTAGCCAGCGCCTCTTCTGGGCGCTGCCACCATAAAAACATCCTCGGAGTCGTCATATACGTCGACGATTCCCAAGCATCGGCCGGATGCTTCGGTACCCTGGCAGCCCTTGCGGGCGCCCCGATTCCTGACATAGGTAGAACATGACTCACCAATGCTCTGTCGGACTGCGCAGGGCGGCTGGCACCGATTGCCTTGCCTCGCCAGTCGACCCAGGGCTCGTGCTTCTCAAGCCAGGGCATGCCCAGGATCATATCATATGAATCCATATCGAGAACAGTGAACGTTTCGAGGCTGTCAAAGTCTTCAAACTTGACGGCCAGATCCACTTGGACGTTGGGGACAGAAACTACCTTCCCGTCGGCCAGTCGCACTGACACCGTCCTGTTGCCCTTGCTTTCTCGCAAAGCATCGGACAACTTGTTGCTGTTGCGAGCAACCGTCTGGCGGCGTGCGAAATTCTTCGACGCCCCAGAATCGATCGAGATTCTAAAGGGATGATCGTATCCCCGTACACATCCGTGTACTACGAGCAACCCGCCGCTGCGCTTCGCCGATTCGAGAGTGCGAAGACTCTCAGGGGCTAAGTCCCCGTGGTACGCGCCACCCGCGCACCCATTACGAAGACTTAGTTCTTCCCCAGTAGGGCGCCCCGCCCCTACTGGTTCCCGGCGTTCCCCTGTCCCGGGATCATGGCTGCTGCCAGCGACCCTTGAGGACAGGCTTGGGGAAGGACCGTCTGCGGAGTCTTTCCACGGGACAGTCGCGCTTGAAGTGGCCCATCTTCCCACAGCCGAAGCAGCGGATGTCACGCTGTTCGGCGGAACCGAGTTCCATGGGAACTGGTCCGTTGAGGCTTGTTCGACCGGGAGCCGACAAGGAACTCCCAGACCACGCTGAGGCCGGCGTACGCGCCTGGCGATGTCTGTACGCTTCTTGAAGAGCCACTTGAATCGCCTCTTCAAGGGAGCTTGACTGCATCCGGAACAGCTGAGTGCGTGCGGGGCCCACTCGAAGGCCGTCCATGAAAACAGTCATCTTGATGTGTTCGTTGAGTGGGTTTCCCACTAGGGACGCCGTGAGCTCCCGTATCTCTTGCACGTACTCGTGCAGTTCGCGCCTCCCTTGTTTACACGAGAGGAAGCGCGAACGCTGGCGGTACTCGTAGTTCGCCGGAAGGAACGCGGCTCGGAGCTATTCACACAGCGGAGCCCAGGATGTGAAACATCCAGGGGATGTTGCTTTTTCGTGTGTGCACCCAACGCTCAGCACGGCCACTAAGGTTGGAGAGTGCAAACGCAACACGAAGTGGCTCGGCCGAGATCAGAGCCGCGTCCATCGCGAGCTCAACTTCTCGGACCCAGAAGCGAAGGTTCTCGCCTTCCTTCCCTTCATACGGCTTAGCCTTCAGCCGTATTGGCTTCGGGTGAGGCGGATTTAGTTCCGCCGCCGAAGCCTGCAGGTTCTCCCGCACATGCGCGATGAGACCCTGCTCGTACGCGTCGAACGCATTGACGGGCTCGAGCTGCTCGGCCGGTGTTGACACCACCAGGCTCTGCAGGTCGTCCATCCCGAAGATGCCTGTCATCTTCCGAACCGACTCGAACTCAGAGTCGTTCATAAGTCGTTCCTATTCATGGCAACGAACTTCGGAGAGGTTCAGGTAGTCTACCCGCGGCGGAGTGGATTGACTACTAGTGCTACCGAGTGTGACGGGGTCACACAGCACCTTGCGCTAGAGGAAGTTATCTTCCGAGAGTACACAAACTCTCTGTGAACGGCAGTTCACAGGTCCCCTCTCTATTCAAAAGAGAGCGAAGTGACCTAAATAAGGTAAATTGTAAACTGAGTATATTTATAGGTAGATCAGGTTTCAGTTTAATTCAAACTATAAGTCACCTATAGAAATGCAATGTCGTTGACCAATGGTTGGCCTTGAACGACCTTGGTACTTTGTACCAAATATCCCGATGTATGACGTGTCATACTCCTGAAGTGTGAAGTGTCGAACTTCATGTAACCAGGGTATTTTTAGGGCTACGTACCCCGTTACAAATTCAAACCATTACACCGTCACACACTCATCCACTAAGATGAGACCTTCCATGTTCTGGAAATTTTCTTAGTAAGGACGCGGCTTGTCAAGCCGGCGTAGGTTGCTACGCCTAAAACCAGCACTGTACAGTTCCACGAGCTCATAAGCGTCTACGCAGCGTTGATGCCCAACTTCACGGCGGCGGCGCAATGCTCCAAGCGCACCGCGCAGGTCGTTCAAAAGCGGTACCAGACCAATGCTCGCGCTCCGCGACTACTCCAAGAGTTGCAAACCACTTAAAGCTAGGCTTTTGACTCGTCGGCGTCGCCGATAACACCTCAGCGGTTGAACACTCACTTCCCAAGCTGTATGTCGGTGGCTCGATGCCACCAGGGCGCAGCACTCTTGTTCCATGACCGATTGCTTGCGCTTTGGCAAGCTTAAGGGCAACACTCTTTTATCTTAATGGTTCGAGCGTTAGGTTTGAAGCCAAAAGACGGTGGCTCAAGCCCACCAGGGGACCGCCACCTCGTTTCATGAACGATAGCTCTAGCCTGACCAAGCGTAAGGACAACGCTCTTGTAGCTCAATGGTCAAGCATTGCCTCTGGAAGCCACATGTCGGTGGCTCGATTCCACTAAGACGCAGGCCTCTCATACCATGGGTAGTCCGTACTCGGACAAGCTTACGGACATCGCCCTTACAGCTCAATGGTAGACCGTCGGGTTGGAAACCTAATAGTCAGCAGTTCGATCCCCGACCGGGACATCACTTTCACTGTTACAGCGCAACCACACTTGGATCATGCTCATCCAGAAAGTTGTTTCAAAACAACTATGCGTCTATTGGAACGCTTGAGCCCCAGCCTTGCTCAGCACAACACGAAACACCTGCTTCTTTCGAGAACTCGTCCCAAACATCACTAGGTCTCTCCCATCTGTTCTCGCTGCGAGCCTCGCCCATACGTACGAGCTAGCTGCTGCAGCCCCTGGGCACAGCCTGAGCTAAACTACTGGCCGGTTCGCTCCCCACTCTAGGGGGAGGCACCCAGCGCCTGGTGACGCTGTCGCACACCACGGTGGCACTTCGGCACAGAATGTGACCGGACGTAAACGTCCACGACGTCAGGGCACTTCTGCCGGAAGATAACCTCAAATTTTCATGTGTTCTATGAGAGAGGGTATCCTCTCCGCTCCACCAGTTACTGAATTCAATCCTGGCGTCTACACTGATTCACAAGGCGTTCCACATGAGAGTAGAGCGGTAGAAAGCCTTGCTTAAAGGATGAGCTCTCGCCGAGAGAGTGCCAGCTCTTATTGGAATGGCGTATGGGTCCACACGACGCGAGTGTCCACGTTCACCGCCATCGGTCGATTTCATAGGGATGATCCACCTTGTGAATAGGTTGCAGTCACCACCGTTGAAAGACAACATGGTCTAGGACCTTGCGCATCCAGTCGCTCGGCGGAACGTTCAGCTTGACTTATTCCTGCGTCTCGAGCACATCGCTCCGCGACCTGTGGCTCTTCCGTTTGCTGTTAATCAGCTTGCTGTGGATCCACCATTTGCTGTCGTCCAGTGTCCCGTCAGTCTACCACCTGTGGCCCTGCTGCTGTCCGCAGCTCAGCTATCGTTGCCGCCAACCCCTCCGCGCTCACCGGAGCAGGATCTTGGTATGGCGTAAGCAAACCATCATAGAATACTATGTGCGTGCGGGTATTCACCGAAGTTTGAGCGTATACGCTAGGCCCATTCTGACCACGACCTTCAACGGTCCTATAAACCGAGCTCCCAATTTCGTCTTGAATACTACAGACTGCATGATGCGGTAGGGTTTCGCGTTGGATAAACCTTGGTCCCCGACCCCAAAGCTTTTCCCATTGCCTCTGTCATTGGCCCCTGCATGTCACTTCTGAGTGTCCTGTCTTTCAGCTATAGCGGGTCCCACCTGGCACATTATGCTCAGTCTCAAAGCGACAAAGCCGTCGACTTGCTTGCAAACCCCAACAAGGCTGACATCAGCCGGACGCTCGGGTATCGCTCCCCCATCAAGGCATGAGCCTCTGCGTGGCGGCGTCTGGGGGCACGCGAGGGTTTACCAAGCCGTTCACATAGAACCGAGTGAAGCTTGTCGCGGCATGCGCTGCATTTTTTATTGCGAACTTAACTGGTGGGACCATCTGGATCCTGCGCTACGGCACCTCAGCGCATACGCTTTGGGGGATATCCTCCCCAACATGATTCGCGCGTTTGGGTCGACAATCCGTCTGCGGAAGGTCTGCTGCGAGCGTGTCGAAACGAGTGCCGAGCCCTTTGAAGAGCGACGTCTAGAACTTCGCGGTGAAGCGGGGGTCTCGTTTCGAGACAATTGCCTCAGACAAGCCATGTTGGCGAACCCCTTGGTCAAACAACATCAAAGCGGTACCCTCACAATCAATGGTGTCCGGTACCGCCGCTAAATGAGCCATCTCAATCGATATACGAAGACCACAATACCCGCGTTCCCGTCTTATCTGTAGGAAGGCCAACCCCAACGTACATGCTCATGTACTACCAGCATCCCTTGGGGACAGGCAAACTCACTAACGGCGCTACCGTGTTCGGCGTGGACTTCTACCGCTGTCTCATCCGTACGTAGATAGGTGCCAACTTACAGGTACATCTTGGGTCACAAGTACATCGAGCTCACCGAGCCATTAGTCTTTTCGCGACATTAGAGTCCGACCACGGGCGTATCAGGAACCTGATTTAGAATTCAATTCTTCAGATCCGCTGAGGTATGGCTACACGAAGGTTATCCTCTGAGTCGGTGCTGTAGTACAGCAGGCCGCCATCGAGCGCGAATCGATACAGCCTCGCGCGTAAGTGCCAATACAATTCTTTGTCAGGATCTTTGAACTAACCACCAACGAGAGAGCATCGGCGCAGACTCGCGTGTAAGCGCCCACAATTCCTTGTCTGAGTCTTTAAACCTTTTCGCTTTCAAATGCTCGTAGCAGCGCTACACACATGCCGCCTTGTGCATCAGATGCGTATCAAGTCAGGCACTGACGACGCCACCGTTGTGACATGGGTTAATTCATAGTCGGGCCTGCGCGAAATCGCATCGACTACTAAGATAAGCCACCCCGGCTTTACTTCACCTCAAATCTGTAATCGGCAAAGCGGAAAGCTATCTGGCCATTGAGTGAAGTAGATGAGGTGACAGAGTTGCCGTGCGGAGCGAACAAAAGACTTAGAGCCTAGCAGGTGTAACCTGAATTCGTTTAGAGCAAACGTCAGAGCAAGACGCTCTTGGTTATGAGCTGGATAGTTCTTCTCTACAGATTTGAACTGGCATACTCAAACGCGCACGCTTACGCCCTTCAGCGTCTGCAAAGCACAACCCATTGCAACATCGTGTCCAAGTAGGCACGCAACTTATTAGTGCGCAAGCACTAAATAGGCGCTCGCAAATGGTCAATGTGGTTCTCCACCCGTGCTCAGGACGACTATGGATAAATCTATCGTCTACGTACGTCTGCGAGTACGCCCAAGAGGGCCAAAGAAACTACGTCAAGAGACGATTGAACGTTGCTCGGGCGCTCGCCATCACCTGGGGCATGACCAACCATACCACTCGGAGTACACATCGCTGTCAGCGGAACCTCGCTCACCCGGATGAGCAATAGGTAATAACCATCGACGCTCACCCTGATGAGCAATTGGTAATAACCATCGACGAAGTTGAGTGCGCTGAACAACGTACCGCCTACTATGCGGTTCTGCAGAACATCTTTGAGCGGAATCGGCGCCTGCACCAGCCTGGTTGTACACTCGGGTTATTGAAAGCATGGACAATGCGCCTGCCGTTCGGCTTTCTGACACAGATTGTGAGTGCCGAGTGCGGAGACTTGCGCTAGTGTACCAGCCCTACATCGTGATTCGTACGAAATATTGCGTCTATGACGTCACACGGCTATCTGAGTAAAAGGTTATTGCGCAGTATTTGCTCATCACACGCGCCTCGATCCGGAGGTAGGCCTGTCGGTGGGCCATTCGAGACCACGTTTTTAGAGTCCTTCACCACAGGGAAGAAGGAATCCGAAGGATCTTTTAGGATCGCCGATCCTCTTCTTGCGCTCAGCGCCTTCTTGATGCCTTCTAGGTCCGCGTCTTCCACGACGGACGAGGAGCTAAATCATTCCTCAGGTCTCAGCAGAACCATCTCTGTTATGGGCCTAACTACAATTACATAAGTAGGTAGATATTTCTTTAGTTGTCACACAAGTAAGTTAAGTGGCACATGGGTAGCGTGTACCAAGGTGACATCATCGGATTGGCTAAAAGTGAGAAGTCAGACTTACTTATTGACCAATGAGGTGTAGACATGTGTTTGAGTGGCTCACACGAGGCCAGGGATAGCCGCCCTGGTCCTAAATAAAACAGAGTTGGGTTTGACACAAACCTAAGCCTTAGTTCTATTATTGCCAGCTTCCTCCACACTATATTGTAAGCTAGTGACGGTAACTCTTGCCCCGTTACACCTGGTACCACTTCGCAGTCTTTCAAGCGACCAAGGCTACGATGAGCCAAGTCCAGATCTCCAGGACGCCCCTGGAGCATGCTGCATTCCTCCATCTCACTCGCGTGGACTGGGAAGCGCTTCACCGTCTCATGGAGGTGTCCGGAGATGCCGTTGTCGCATCGCTGCTGAGCTCAGCGACGACCGACCAGCAACGGCTTGCAGCACAAGCGTTTATGGAACGCGAGCACGCCGATGCGAATCGGCAGGTGTCAACTCTCTCGCGTCCATCCCAGAATGATGTCGTCAAGTTGGAGATGTCACCGTATTCGCATAACCCGAAACCGGCTGCCGCTAATCCGGTGGTTCCGCGAGATCGACATCTCTATCACCTCGCTAAGGTGAACTTCCTCCTCTCCCGGTTAGCCGGTAAGGCCAACGAATGGACCCTTGTCAAGCTGGTTGTTGACCCCGAGGCTTTACTAACTCTGTAAACTTTCCAGAGCGACTTGCGCCTCGCGCTCGAGCCCCCGCAAGATGTGTCTCGCATTCGTGCAGAGTTCTTCGCTATTCGGCAAGGGAAGATGTCCATGCGTGATTACGTCCAGAAGATGCGTCATCTGGCATCATGCATCGTGACTAAGTCAAACGACATGGCCTCGCAACTTCACGTATTCGTGTTCGGCATGCGCGATGGTATGACCCGCTACTGCCTTACTAGAGCTGAACCCTCCTTATTGAGGAGCCATTTGCACTCGCGATTCGCGAAGATTACATGTTCGCTGCATCATACACCCCAGCCATACATGCGGAAGTCCGAGAGTCTATTCCCGGGCCCATGGGGATCCACGCCATCAACGCGTCGAGCGATCGACGTCGCGGGTCCTACCGCGGTAGCAGCGTACGAAGCAATCATATCCGCACTTGCTTTTGCTGTAAGGGAAAAAAGTCACCGCGCGGCGGAGTGCCGCGTGCCATCTCCCGTCGTCGCGCATGCCGAGGCGGAACATTCCTCGGTCGCTTATTCAAAAAACGACCAGGACAAGTAGGTGTGGGGCGATCTACTGGTTTTAACGAAGGACCGGGCCCTCCGGTGGACGCCCAACCTTCGAGCCCTCCCGTGCTCCAAGCACACACCAATGCCACCACTACGCCGGGCGACTCGAGACTGATCATCGTCAGCCTCCATGTCACCGGTGCCCGGCGACCACTGCGCGCGCCCCTTGACTCAGAAGCGACCAACAATTTCTTTCACGAGTCGTGTTTGTCGGTACTACGCAAGCGCGTCCGCGTCCGGAATGGTCCGGGCGGGATTCAAGTCAAACTCGCAGATGGTAAGGCTCGCCGCGTTGCGCGGCGTGACGTGTTCTTGTCGTACACGTTCGACGGCTCCCGTAGCAAGGCCGACTTCTTGGTGATCAAGATGAATTATGTGTTTGACTGCATCCTGGGCATTCCTTGGCTTGCGTGATATCAGCCAGAGATTGACTGTGTGGCTCAATCGGTCAAGCGTTGACGTGGAATTGACGTGATCGAGGACTTCACACACTTCTTGGTGGCGCCAGGAGACAGGTCCCACATCACAGTCGTGGACAAGATAGCAGTGCTCAGAGCAGTGCACAGAGCGAGCGATGGCCCTCTCTGCATGGATTGTGCTACGTTGTTCGACAAAGAGCCCTCGCGGTATCGCGAGGTAGATGATGAAGTAGTCGAGCAGCGGCTCCCACACAGCGAGACGGCGGTAGAGCAGAGGTTCCCGCCGAACGATTCGGTGGTCGAGCAGATTCGGCTCCCGCCAAACGATACTACAATTGATCAGAGCTTCCTGCGTGTCCCCATCCCGGTCGAGTACGGTCTTCCGCGCCTAGAGGAGGGTGATGCATCGTCGAGTAGCAGTGAGTCAGACTCGAGCGTGAGCTCGAGGAAGCCGAAGAATAAATCGAAGAGACGACGCCTGAAGCCTCGTCGAGACTCCACGACACTCCACGTCCAGCAATAGCCCGCCGATGGAATCGGTCAGCACGCACGAGTACGTGGAAGGAGGCCCGAGTCGGTCGCGCACTATCGCAGTCGCAAGTCCGACGCGTGGAGGGCGGCGATCACACGCCTTCGAGGCTTGTCCTGGAAGAACTTCGAGACCTCAAAGCTGGAGACGTCGATCAAGTATGCTTGGTCAACGAGGCAGGCTCGATGGATGCATCAGCACATGCAGTCGCAATCGATAGTGGAAGCTTACGTCCGCTAGGTGCTGAAGATAAGTCTGACCAGTGAGGAACGACTCCAAACGCAGTTTTGGGAGGCCTTGCGGGAGTCCGTGAATCCCGTATACGATACCGCCTGCGAGTACGCCGACGTCTTCTCGGTCGCGATCCCCGCCGCGCTACCGGCGGATCGTGGGGTTCAGCACGAGATCAGCCTCGCACTAGGTACGAAGTAATGCGTCAACAGAGAATGGCCACTTCCCCGTGATCAAGTGAAAGCGAACGATGACTTCTTCGAGGGCCATCGAAAGGCGGGTCACGTGCGCGAGAGTACCTCGCCCCATTCAAGTCCAATGTTCTCTGTAAAGAAAGCTACAGGGGGATGGCGCATCGTTCACGCATTCAACAAATTGTATGATGCCACCACCCCCGCGCAGACTCCGATCCCTCGGAAGGACACGGTACTGGACTCCATGGCTAGCAGCGTTATCTACAGCGCCATCGACCTGACCGACGGATTCTATCAGATCCTTATGAGAGCATGTGATGTGCCTCTCACCGCCGTAAGCACACCGAGGGGATGCTCTGGGAGTGGCTCGTGATGCCACAGGGTCTGAAAAACGCGTGTGCCACCTTCAATCGCTTGGTCTCCCATGTGCTTCGGCCGCTCCGAGACTTCCCGCCGCGTTACTTCGACGACATATTCGTGCACAGCCGCGCTGAGGGCAACCTCAGTGCCGTGGAAGTACATTTGAAACACCTGAGGCAAGTGTTCCAGGTAATGCGAGAGAACAAGCTCTACGCAAACCTGAAGAAATGTGTCTTATGTGCACCGGCGATTCCGGTGTTGGAATGCTACGTGAGCAAGAGCAGTGTGCGCACAGATTCCGAGATGGTCTCGTCTATCTGTGATTGACCATCGCCTACAAGCTTCAATGAGTTGCATCAGTGGCTTGGCATTGTCAATTACTTGCCCAAGTATACGTAGAATTACTCTGGGTTGATCCAGCCGCTGTCATAGCTGCTGAAGAAGGACGTGATCTGGGAGGTGGATATCGAACCTTCAAACTGCATTCGACTCGGTGAAAAAGGGATTGGCGTCTGCGCCGATCCTGAAGCCTGCTGATGCCTCGAAGCCATTTCACGTCGCCTGCGACGCAAGAGGTTTTGACATTGGCTGTGCGCTGATGCAGTTCGATAATGACGAGCATGAACGCGTTATCAGCTATCAGTCGGTACACTAAAGCCAGCCGAGAAGAACCCAGTTCACGACAAGGAGCTCCTGGCAATGCGGTACGCTCTGATCAAATTCAGAATGTACTTGATCGGTGAAGCGTCGTTTGCGGCTTACACTGATCACGCATCGCTGCGGACAGCGATGAAGAGCCTTCACTTGTCGCAACGGATGGCACGTTGGCTGATCTTCTTCTCCGAGTACAACTTCGTTGTTCACTACAAGCCGGGCAGGAATATCATTCTCGCCGACGTGCTGTCTCGGCGGCCGGACCACGATCCCCGTAAAGCGCTAGGACATCAGGCGGCTAATGAGGACGACGTCGAATGCGCGGTCTGCGTGGGGTCACCCATCAACTTGACGCTGACCACGACCACGCTCCTGCTGGGCGACGAGATTGCTACAGCGTACGATGATGATCCTATATTCGATGCCATCATGAAGCGCCTGAGCGCTCCTAGTAGTGACACGTTTAAGTGCCCTGGCAAGGACCACGCGAAATCAGATCGATCGATATAGACTAGACGGCAATCTAATGAAGAAAGATTCGATGGACCTCGAGTTGTCGTACCAAACGACGCTGATCTACGTGCGCGCATAATCCACGAGTTCCATGACGCCCCGACTGGAGGACATCTCGGTCGCGAGAAGACGTACGCAGCTCTGTCGAGAGGCTTGTATAGGCCGCACATTTCAAGTGGGTACGCAAGTGGGTCCGCACATGTGAAACTTGACAGCGAGTCAAACCGTCTTCGACGTATCAGGCCCAATAGTGCCCACTTCCGGTCGCCACTGAGGTCTGGCGCTCCATTTTGATGGACTTCATCTTCGGCCTTCCGCCCGATACAGCCGGGCGCACGGGTGTACTTGTGTTCGTCGACCGTTTCAGCAAGATGGTCCATCTCGTTCCTTTGGCAGCCTCAATCACCGCGGAAGAGTCCGTGGCCCCCTTCGCCGACGTGATTTTTCGTCACCACGGCCTGCCGGGGTCTATAGTGTCCGTCCGCGACCCGCGGTTTACAGCCGCGTTCTGGTCACGCCTCTTCGAGCTCTTGGGAACTAAACTGCTGATGTCGACCGAGGTGCTTCCGAAGACGGATGGACAAACAGAGCGCGTCAACCAAGCCTTTGAAGACGTTCTCCGCAGCTATGTGACTTCGTACACGAGCTGCAGCTCGTTCCTGCCGCTAGCCGAATTCGCACTCAACGAAGCCGAGCACTCCTCGACGGGCATGTTCTTTGTGAACAACACTCGACACCCACGTGTTCCGGCATTTCTCGCCGTGAGCCACTCCACGGATGCTGGTGGCTTCACCGTGGTGGGGGAGAATCTCCTTCGGTCGACCTGGATGCTGACGCTGCGGTCAGGCCTGCCGACAACGGGTCCGTGTCGTGGTCATCACCGGTACGTGAATTCCGTGCCTCGGCGCGCACCAGTAACCTCACCGGTGCCAACAAGCTGGCCGTGGCACTCGGCTTCAGGGATATTTTCGGGTGTAGCCAGTGTGAACGCCTTGTCTCGCTCTCCGTCCAAGCCGACAAGCGAGACTCCTCGGCGTACTGCATCTCCGATAACGAGATGGACAACGCAGAACTTGATCGATCCAGGCAGCAAGATTCGCGAGCCGGAAGTTACCACGGCCAATTATACTCCGAAACCCTCAGCCGATCGCTCGGCAGTTGCGGAATTCGTCATGCAGAGGCAATCCATCTCAAGGTTTGTCCGCAATGCACCGCAGAACGCAGTGGACAAGCAAATGAAACAAGCACGGTCGGAAGAACGTGAATCTATTCAAGATAGGGGATTGCGTTCTCCTATCGACCGAGGGAATACGGGCTTCTACTGTCACCAAGCTCGGCGACAACAAACTTGCTCCACGCTTCATCGGTCCTTTTCAAGTTACCAAGGCTGTAGACGACGCCTACACCCTGGACATCCCGTCGTCACTTAGTCTCCACCCGACGTTTTACGTCGTGGGCCTCAAGCGGTACTTCCCTGCGACGATTCCTGACCCGAGCCAGCAGACGGAGCATGCGTCGGGCGGCCTGCCCAACGGGCCTGACGCGCCAGAGACCCGTCAACCCCAGGCGCTCGTTTTCGAGGACGATCACCCTGCTGGGCAGAGCCGAGCAGACGCGTCTCCAATCCCCCGTAGGCTAGAAAAGAGTTCCGGATTCGACTGCCGAAGCTCCGACGCGATCTGTTCAGGCACAATCTTCCGCCGGCTCAGCCCCAATCTGAGCGGCCAGCACACGGTTCGAAGCTGTTTCCAGCTCGCCCTGGACGTGCAGGGCGTACCTCGTATCACCGTGAAGGCCCCCCACCGACAATTGACTCGGCGGGTGATGTGCGCTGGATTATGGAGCGTATCGTTGACCACGAAGATCCCCACAGGTTGGACGCTCAGCGTAATGTCCGTAGTCGTGCCCCTCGCGCGGCCCCGACCGCGCGCCGCTATCGCGTACGTTGGATCGGTTATCCCCTAGAGCATGATACGTGGGAACCCCGCGCCAACCTTCTCCGCGACGTTCCGGACGTGGTCCAAGAGTGTGAGACCATGCTGCTTGAGAGGAAGAATTTCGCGGGTCAACCCGAGGAGACCGTGAGCGAGATCGAGAACGCTCAGTCGAACGACCCGTACGAGGATGCGACAACGACGCCGTGCTCCGAAGTGTGCAACGTCGGCGCGAGCCGCGGCGAACACTGACACAACTTGTCGGTGCAAGAATGGAACACGATACATCCGGCGACAACGAACTTGTGACCAGTGGGTTGTCAACACGACACGCTACGACTGCGCCAAAATGACGTCGATAACCAGCGGGGACACGAGGTCAACAAGTACCTGTTTTGGTGACACCAGTGGTGACAACGTGATGCTCACTTGGGTTGATCAAGTGGTAGACTTCCGTCGACAAGTCTAATGTCTTCGAGATGTTTAAAGCCGTTCCGCACTGGCAGCAAAAATAACACTCGCGTGTACGTGAGTGGATCCGCCTGATGGGAATCGAGCCCTGGCGTCCTGACTGGAAGCCCCATGCATTGGCCACTGCGCGACGAAGTCGGATTCGTGAGGTCCCTCGTGTCCGTGATGCAAGTGCATCTAGCTTGGAATCTTCTAAGTCGCATGTGCGCTGGGCGCTTCGTCGATAGGTGTCTTGGGAGCCGAGCAGCGCAGTACCGGTCCTTGCAGTACATCCAGAGCTCGTGGCGCACCTGTCGACCCTGGGCTTGACTTGTTGCCAGCGTCGTGCTGGCGCCGCCGCCCTTCACGCTGTCTCCGATGTCTCCGCCTCGTCGGTTTTCGAGTTTTCTTCAAATGTGTTCCGTGCGCTTATATTGCGTAATCGCAACTTATAGGGGAGGGTGATGTAATGGGCCCAACTCCAATTACATAAGTAGGTTAATATTTATTTAGTTGCTACACAAGTAGGTCAAGTGGCACACGGGTAACGTATGCCACGGTGTCATCATCTGATTGGTTAATAATGAGGAGCCAGACTCACTTATTGACGAATCAGATGTAGAAATGCCGCCGTGGTTCTAACTAAAACAGAGTTGAGTTTGACACAAAACTTAGACTTGTCCAGGGGTAGCCGCCCTGGTCCTAAATAAAACAGAGTTGGGTTTGACACAAACCTAAGACTTGGTTTTATTATTGCGAGCTTCCTCCACACTATAGTGTAAGCTAGTGACGGTAACCCTTACCTCGTTACAATCTCGGCTAACTTGCCTGTCTTCGCAAAGCTCCCCCACTGACATCTCGTCCATGTATCAGGCATTCCTCTTTCAGCATATTGTGAATGAAGCGTAAAACCTAACGTGAATAGTGGCTGCTCACACTGAGCCCATCGATTCGCGACGCAACCAACGATCTCGCTATAGCGAACAAGCCGCTCCTGAATTTCTTTAGAGGTGTTTTTAAATGACATGCCGTCGTTAAACGATCTCTCGTAGCGCTGGCGTCGCGGTGAGATGACCGCTTTATTCGTTGTAAGCTCGTCCCAAAACAGAGGACTATCTTAAATCTGTGCAGCTTCTTTGTAACGAGGAACCAGTTCTTCAGTGTTATCATATTGAAGTGCTCCTCAAGCAAAGTTCACGCCTCGGCCGCCTTAAGCGCCGAACGGATGTAGACTTGGTACGTGATACTCACGCTTCCAGCGATCTAGCCTAGGGTCTTCAAATCGCTGGTCTTCCATTCAACCGTGGCGCGATCTCTCACGAGTCAAAATCCGGCTTGATATTTTGCGGAAGCAGACCCTTACGGGCGAGCTTCACCCGCATGTTGAGCTAACAGTGGAAGTGCCCAAAACTGGTACGCACGCGTCGGGGAGGGTTCTTTGCGACCCGCATCACCAAACATCGAGGCGCTATAAAATCGGCACAGTGATTTCATAGCATTTTCCAATTCGACAAAGGGATATCCTGAGCTGGATTTCTTGTCATGGGGATACCTGTTACGTAATGGTTACCCAGTTATTATGATACTGGGGTCGCTCCACCATGCTCGCATGACGTGGGGAAGGGTTTGCAATATTGGCAACACTACTGCTCAGGACACATCCTTAAAATCGGGACGCAGCCATTACAGTTGTTGATCCAAATGCTCCCCATCCACACGCAGTGATCAATGTATCTCCGTTGCGGTGCCTTCGACCTCCTCCACCCAGTAAACCCGATAGTTTTGAGCCGGTGGTGGCCTGACATGGTCAGCTGTCACGCATGTAAGGAAGTGTTGTTGGTTTCCTCTTTCCCGCAACCTTTTACGAAAGACACGGGGAATTGTTGAGCCAACGTCTTAGGATAAGATAGCACATCAGAGGGAATACGAAATGGGTTGTAGAAATCGGAGCATTGATCGATGAACGCCAAAGGTGTGGGCATAGGTTTGCCCTGGTGACATATGTTGGTTTCCTAACCTTCGTGCTCCCTCAACCGGCGATATATTGCATAACTCGCCCCTTGCTATTGCAAAGCTTTAGCCTGCGCGAAGGCCCCCGAGCCTAGCGTCATTAGGGTTCAATATACATTATGTAAGACCCGTCCGGAAGGTCTCGCTCGGGCCGGGGCTTTCTGGTTAGTAAGCGAAGGTGTGAGCCGAGCACCAGCGGTGTATTTGTCCACCGCTGCCGCCTGGTACACTAGCTGATGCTTCCTCCTGCATAATAAACTCCACGACATTATTGTCATTGCTATCCGCGTCCAAAACGGGCAACCCCAAACGTAGGTGCAGTACGTCTAACCGTTTGGTATGGTAATGCATTGGTGCAGAATTGTATTGATGATCACTGTCATACACCAGATTCACACGTTGTCCCCAATGCCGCACTTCGAACCGAATCTACCGCGCCCCAGCAATGACCCCCTTCATGACGTCGGTGGCACTAGCCATAATCAAACGTGTTGTGAGGAGATCGCAGCGTCAAAACCGGACCCCCTTCGCCTGCCAGCGTAAAAATAGAGCCCCGTAACTGGCTCCGTAAAATTGGCATTCGTGATGTCGCATCGTTGGAAGAACATGCAGACGACCACATGCGCGCTGGTACTCCGAGGCCGCCTTGTCCGCTATGTCGGTGCAAATGCCGGATTCATGGGTAAGAGGCGCTTCATTTTTTAAGTGGCAACGCTCTCATGGTCACCGTATCTGTTAATCTACATTTGATTTTCCCTATGCTCGCCGACATCGAGGACCATAATTGTGCTGGCGTAGAAAGTTGACATCAGCCTTTAGAGCATGCGGACTAGCCTAACGTGCCCTCGACACCTTGGCTGACACGAAAATCGTCCGTTCGTGTGAGATATGGTGTAAAAGTGCCGCAACCGGTAGCGCGGAAGTCTGAGGTGGTTCGCACCCTCGATAGATGCGCGCTAGCTCTGTAACTGGGTCTAGACGTGCGAGTATATTATCCATTCTCAGATACGCCAGCATTATTGTGTGAATTGCTATCTTGTGCATGTTGACGCTAAGGGTGGTGGCTGCTGTCAGTGACTGTGTCCGCTCCGGGTGGCTAGACATTGAGACATTTAGGGCCACAATGACGCATTATTCGTCTGGGACGCCCACGTCATGGCCCTCAACCCAGGCGAGCCGGTACGCCACATGAGTGAGATGATTCCGATGTTCTATCGTCTGGATATATTTCTCTTCGGCATTTGACGATGCACTAACGTCTGGATCATCTGCCACATCCGCCACACTTTGTGGAGGACTTCAGGCCAGCTCTTTGGAACATAGGTCAGAATTGTAAGAGGTTAGTGAGAAAGAAAACTCGAATTCAGGTGGATGACCCGCATTCTTCAGTTGCGCAGGCTCCATGGAGACCACGTAAAGGCTTAATTGTCCGTATCTATATCTACATCCGCAGATCCCTCTGATTACAACGATATGACCACTGCTGACGGCGAAAAAACCTATCTTGATACGTCAAGAGCCGTCTCCTCTCAAAAACGGTGGAATGCCACTGCGTTCAAGGCCTTCTTCAGTTCGTTACGCTGTGGAAGCTGCGCTGTCATAGTACCGGCGGTGCAGCCCGCACGTCCACAAGCTGACCCGGTGTCCTCCATGCCCACATCACGAGGTGTGGGGGATCCAAGAATGCATAGTTAATATCCTACGGCATTTCCTCGTCTTATTCTAGCCCCACCGGTCCTGCAAAAGCGGATATCATTTCCTCATCCATGAGGGATGCGTACCACCCACATCTGAACTTTTCCCAATCCTTTCGGTTTGTCCGCGTCCGTGTCTTGTTTCCCCAGTATCTTTTTCGGTAAACCAGGTGCCCACTTAAGATCGACGGGGTCGCTGATAACCTCCTGTCGTATTTCTGAAAAATCATCCCAGTCTGGAACGAAGCACCTGCATGCTGTGCTCAGGGGATTCCTGCTTGCGTGACCTTTGACGATTATGGGCAATTGTAGACTCACCCTCCGTGCGCACGTCATCATTATTAGCCTGTCCTGGGGATACGGCTCACCTCGAGGGGGTCAGGAGCGTCGACTAAGGGGATACGATAGGAGTTGTAACCGCGCTTGGGTGATCGTTCTCGCCATCCATATCTGCCGTGAAAGCACCCAAGAAATTGGTCCAAAACCGTATGAAACCGAGCTTATCTTGGCGACACAACGAGGCTGTTTACCCCACCGCTCGCCGTGCAATACCCAGGCGTGTACTTGGGACTGTAACAGCCCGGACACGGGTGCCGTTGATAATTCAGGTGACGATGACGTCCCACCTACTGAGCTCCAATCTGCACCCGCGCTAGTTCTATTAACACACCAGGGCACATGAGCGAACAGAAGCGTGCAATAGCGGTTGTTTACGATGGTCGAACTCGTGATGGCGCTCTGCGTCCAACACTGTCACACCCGCGAGGATAAACAAGCTTGTAGAAGAGTGGTCATTCCAATGCCGGCCGCCCCTAGAACACGGACTAAATCGAAGCGACAGAGATGTGACCTCGCGTATGCCCCCAAGCGGAGGCCCGCATCCTTCACCATTTAAATTCCCACTTGCTGTAAGCGGAAAGCAGCCTTAACGCAGTCACCCGCCAAGTATTTCGAATAAAAAAATTCAGGTGTGGCTGGTAGCAAAGTGGAGCATTTATAGATCTCTCTGTAGACACCCCATGTTGGTCGCTCCGTGTTCCTTGTCTATATAGGCTTTCAAGCGTTCTTCTAGCAGCTGTGCGTAGGTCATCGTTTGTGGAAGGCGCTTCTGGAGGGGAACGTCTGCCGTTCACGTGCCTTCGATGTACTTCTCATGGAATTGTTCCATCAAAGCCCGCTCCAGAACCGTAATAATTTCTTTGATGCGGGTAGGAGGGTGGTGAAGACCGAGCTCTCCCCACATATATACAAGCGCTGCTTGTGTATCTTTCATAGTCTTCTACCGGAGACTTGTTTCCGAGGAGACCTTGGATGCATTCATCGCATGGGCTCTGAAGACGGCTTGATAATCAGAGAGAAGCTGCTGCCGTCCGGCCTAGGAGCTCATATTTAAGCTAGATATTTTCGCGCTTCGGATTCATTTGCCCAATCGGTGGGCTAGTAACATAATAAACTATTACCAGAAAATCAAGAATATATAAAAACGAAGAGTCGAAATGTCTAACGTTTCAGGCGGTTTTGCTTACACACGGCTACTTACGAAGGGTTATTATGTACTTAAATTCGTTACAGTTCTAAATTGTTAAAGCGCTGCGCTGTCTACGCGCCTGGATACATATTGCTAGACATGCGGCGTGCGCGTGCCGAACACGTGCTACAGCTGAAGTGACAGGAATGGTGCGCCCCTCATTTCCAGACCGTTTGATATCCTGAACTGTGATTGGTCGTCGACTTCAATTGGGTCAATCACAGGTTCTTCTGCGGAAATCGATCTGTACACGTGGAATTTACACTATATACAGGTTTCTCCCAAGTGTGTCCGTTTAAGAATACAACATGTAATATTCAAACTTGGCGACGATATAGGGTACTAGGGGCTACGGGTTTCAATTCTGTTAACGCAATTAATTTCACTTTCATTTTTTCATTCGTCTGCTCACGTCAACTACAAGCCTGATTCCCAGCCTTTCAATTAATTATGACCCAATGCTACGCCGACACCATCGACAAGCTCATGTAAGCCAATCGCGTCCTCTCGGAGCTCAACATGTGGATGTTGATCGCCCAAAAGGATCTACTACTGCATGTTACGAATCCAGAGTTTGATCAACTGAGTGGTTGGAACACGGATAAATTAAAGTACAACGAGTTGAAAGCCGTGGTAGGATCGCTGGAGACTTTAGTCTCGCGTGCCAGATCTACAAATGCCGGACGCTTACAGCGGGCGAGACGTGAGCTTTACTGTAGGCACCATTCGATAGAAAAATGCTTAATAACCGGCCCATCGGTACCAAACTGGTGTTCTGGTTCGCCATACGATGCTCTTTGTACACTTGGGCATTTATGGAGCTATTACGCCAGGTAGAGTCAATCGGTGAGTCTGTACACGTGACTTGGCAGGTTGTGCTGTTACTTGGAAGTTTGACCGACGGATACCGCGTGCTTGCGGCTGTTCCAAAAACACGTCCTACGTGGTGCACATGTCTACGGTCTTGGGTATAGATGTTTGGGTGGATTGACATCGGTTTAAGCAAGGTTGATCGCAACAAGGCCAAATGACTTTTATAACAACCATTTTGGTTTTGTTGCAAATGCCTCTACTGCAAGAAACAGGGACATGTGGAGTTTAAATGGAGGAAGAAAAATAATAGGAATAACAGTAGTAGTAGAAGAAGGAGAATTAGTAAAATGGCAAGTACT
>NW_003303744.1:2055282-2058016 GCF_000142945.1 Phytophthora infestans T30-4
CTTTGCATGTGCACGTGCCCACCGCCTGTTAAGCTCCGGGGGTGGCATTGCAAACCCCAACTCGTTACCGAATCCTTATGTAGTCTAGTGAACAGCTCAGGTCGCTTGAGACTTTGGTTTGACCGCTGTCAACACCACTCAATCATGTTGTTGCCTTTGTCGGTTCGTTCTCTGTAGCTTGCCTCGCACGGCAAGTACAGCTTCCAGATTATTCAAGATGAGTCCGAGGAGCCGACTCGATGTTATTTACAGTAGCCGCCTCAATCATCCTGCGCGGCGGATTGTTGTCGTTGTTTCTGGAATTGCCACGCTGGCTGCTCTTGGAGCCACTCCAATGTCATTGCTCCCTATACGTATTGTACTTATTCTTGGCCTTGCGTCTGGAGATATCGCCTCTCGCTTCAGATGAACTTTTGCCGTTTGTTGTGCCCACGCGGCGATGAGATGCGGCTACGGCTGCGGCGGTTGTTATTGCGCTTTCTATTGCTTCGATCTTGGCTGCTTCCGCTTCGGCGTCCTCCACCGTTGTTGCGACCGTTGCACGATCGCCAACATACGCAATGTCACCTTGGAATGCTCGTCCACCGCCACCGCCTTGCTGTCGTTCAGTATATTGGTGTGCGTGGTCAGCAATTCGAAGGCGCTCGATCGCCTTCTCCCACTTAATGGAGTTGCAACGTGCAAGGTGAACTTCATGTTCATTCACCATCAAAAAGGTGCATGCGCACAGTATTAGACAGCGGGATTGCGATGGCTTCAGGTTCGCGCGGCGAAGCTTGTGCGTGAAATCGTCAATATCCTTAATGTAGTTGATCAATTATTCATCACTCTGCAGGCGATGGTTGAGCATGTCGAGCTTGAGGAACACGCTGTTAATACCATGATGGTTGTTAAGGTATTCTCCAAGTGTGTGCCAGAATAATACAGGACACGCAAATTCAATGCCACTTGAGAAGCGATCCCTGCAGGTTCACACGTAATGCCATACAATCTCGCGCTGTGCGACTCGCAGTCGCTAGCGGTTCCAATGACATTGCGCGTCGTTGTACTGTTCTTCGATACGTTCTCCCCGGAGCCGCGGGGATAGCAAGTTAGAAGCGTCGAGAATAGTACACATTTCCTCCTTCCATGTCTTGTCGTTGTCGCTGTTCAACCTCGCGTTCGGCGCCGCGTGGTTGCTCGCATTCATGCACCTTGTGCATCGGTACTGACCTGTCGTGTTCATGTTCTTGCTCACGGCCCTTGCACTAAGTCGATCTTGGCTGGCTGCGCAGCAGCGTCTACTCTCAGTGCGGCTGAAGCTGGGTCGACTACCGAAGCTCTTAGGGTTCTTGGCGGCTCGCGGTGGCGCGTGCTGGCGCCGGCTGTGCTGTCGTAGGCTGGGAAAGCTTCGGCGGTCGGATCTTCACGGCGGGGCCCGTACGGCGTCAGTACGTGCTGGGGTCGGACTTGCATCTGCTCCCCTGAGAATTCTCGAACGAGCGGTCGTTGGTAAAGCGGTGTCGCTTGTCCAAAGGGGGTGTTCTGAGAGCTTTGGTCATTGGTCAGATGTGCCATGACGGATCCCAATTGGACCAACAGCGGGTCAAGATGCTGCTCGATGCTTAAGCTTGAGACGTGCGTCGTCACAGGGACCACCTCGTATGCTGTTGACTACTACTTCATTCGGACGCTCGCACGCTCCTTGCTGGGCTTCCAGCATCCCTTCATAAGCTCATAACCTGAGTGATGGTCTCTTCAGGCGTGTGCTGTGTGTCGTTAACAAGTAAGCGGATAATAGTGTAACACTGTAAAGTGCAGGGATGAAAGTCCAGCAGAGAGAAATGCAGCGGTGCTGCAGCTTGCTGTGCAAGTTGACGAGTAAGCAGCAGTCCCGACGGCCAAATTCGTAGTGTATTTGTAGGATTAGAAGCAGGATGGGGCGTGCAACTTACCAGCCTGCAATCCGTGGAAGGGTATCTCAGGACGCGCCAGGCCCGTCCTGAAGGCACCTGCGCAACAGGTGGAGCTGGGGTGCTTCCTCTCCTACTCGACAGCCAAGCTGCCAGCAAGACGAAAGAACATGGAACTCAGCATTAAGAAGCAGGCTATCGACTAGATTGCCACGGAGGGTGGTAGTGTGCCGTCCCGCGCGGAGGTTTATTTCCGCCAGCGCGGGTAGCGCATTACACCAGCGTGCTTCCGTACGTGGTGGCGCGCTGCTGTAATGCGCCACCCACAAGCGAGAGGAGAACGTGGCTGCAGCGTCAGTCGCCGACGTCTTCATGGAGCCGGATGCCGTCCGGTTCTCGGCGAGGCGGAATACGCGCTTGTGGATTTAATCTCGATCGCCGGCTTAACAAAGAAATGGTCACCAGGGGCTGGATTGCAGCCCAAGTGCGGTCGCTGTTTCATGAAAGCCGTTCCGAGGGAAGAACACGAAGAACATCCGATCCGTTTCGCAGCTTCCGCCCCATGGTAAGCGCATTTATGCAGAGAAACAGCCTTCGGCGTCGTACAAATCTCACTACGCTCACGAATGATAAGTTGGTTGGTCGTGCGATATCGTTTATGCGCTTCCTAACAGAGCACAAGCCCTCCATGAACTTTGGGGAGATGGTACTCATGGATGAAGCTGCTATCTATTTCGAAGACCCTCGTAATCAAACTGTCGACGAAATTGGGGGTCGCCACGATGTCATGCGCTCAGTCGGATTTGCACCAATGCGTATTACCGCCAGGCATTGGCAGTAAC
>NW_003303744.1:2058116-2059426 GCF_000142945.1 Phytophthora infestans T30-4
ACCCACAAGTGCCAGACACCAAGGGCGGCCAACATCAGGAAACTCAAATTTTTCCGGTAGTCGATGAATTTACCATCTCGCTGCCAGTAAATGATAGTTCCACTGCATGTTTCAGATTGTGGCTCCAGTTGTACACTGGTTCTTTGATATCGTCCGGCTTCGCTTAAGAGTTCCCGGATGGTTGACTTGAGATCATCTCTTCGTAGTGCACCCGCGCCAATCCCTTTCTCATCCAGAATCTTAGAGAACCCGCTTAATAGCACATCTGGCATCCTTTCGACAGCTCTTTGCGTTTCTCGCTGCTGCTGGTACAAATGTATATATGGGGGGATTCCAGTAGGGACCAACATCGAGATAGTATCACTCACTAGCATACAACGAAGAGAATCCATCAAATTTCGATCACGAAATATAATTGAAGACATCAGTGGGTGTTTTTAGGCAATTTTTGCCTCAAAAACAATTCGTGATGCACCAGTGATACAGAGCATCAAAATTGGGTACATGTGTTTGTTAGCACTCATTGACGGAAAAATCACCTGGAGTGCAGCAGGGATAGCACTATCACTTGAGTCTCCGAAGTGAGGTGGAAGTACCGCAAAATCGGGCGAGTCGAGTGGCAAGCCAGCCACAACTCTGCCTAAGAACTGGTCACCAGCAGCTTCATAACGTATATAGCGGTCCTGGACCCCACCTAGGGACCACCCACAACGCAGGCACACGCTTGCCATTGATGGACCTCCAGTACTTCCACTCGAAGCAAATGTGGCGACTCCTTTTCGTATAGAATGTGTACCATACGCTTTGGCATTCTCCAATAGCACTCCCAACTTCTTTGAGAATCTGCTTTTTTCATTTGAACCGGGAAAAATCCTACCAGAGCCTAGTGTTGGGCTCGAAGCAAAGTAAATACCAAATGCTAATATACAGCAAATGCTTGGATTCAGTGGGTTGCTGTAAATGTGACGGGGGTCTTTCGGACCAGTCCGCTCTTGGTTGGTCTTAGTCTTGTGAGGAACACAGCCGATACTGTCGTCCACGCAGTTGAGATGTGATAGATGCACTGTTTCAATTGACTTTGATCTGCACATCAAATTCCATTGTAGCACCAAGTACAAAATGCGAAAACCCACTATCAAGTTCACCAATTGTTTTTTCACATAAATCTTTGCAATGAGAAAATGAAAGGGGCACCTCCCTGAAACGCCGTCCAGTCCCATTTGATCGTTATCCACCTTCGATCCACTTCACCCACGAAAAATGTTTGAAGGTGGGACTTGTACTCCAATGGGACTGGAATTTTCTCTTTG
>NW_003303744.1:2060757-2063565 GCF_000142945.1 Phytophthora infestans T30-4
CAGCCGATACTGTCGTCCACGCAGTTGAGATGTGATAGATGCACTGTTTCAATTGACTTTGATCTGCACATCAAATTCCATTGTAGCACCAAGTACAAATACGAAAACCCACTATCAAGTTCACCAATTGTTTTTTTTCACATAACTCTTTGCAGAGAGAAAATGAAAGGGGGCACTTCCCTGATACCGGTCCAGTCCCATTTTGATCGTTATCCGCCTCGATCCTCTTCAACCCCACGAAAAACGTTTTGAGGCTGGACGTGTACTCAACTGGAAGTGGAATTTTCTTTTGCCGATAGATGTTCCAAACAGCACTTCGATACCCTCCTAGCGTCGACACTTTAAGTGACTTTGCGGTCATCTTGTCGAGTAAGAACGTCTCAAAATATGATGGCTTGAAAACTTCAACGTTGATTCCACCGTCGGCGTCAAAGTTGGTGTCAGGTGATGGTAGCTTTTCCCTTATCCACTTCGAAATCCCTTTGATGTAGCTCTGGTAGGCCTTCTTCGTAGATGGGGCTGTGCATGCCGCGCGAACGTCTGCACTGCTGAGTGACCCCAGGAGGCGGTGTGGATTCCTGTTGTGCTCGGTCTCGAGCGCAGGAGGAAGGGGGTGGAGGGCCAAGATTGACGGTCGCCATGTTTGCCTCCAGACTGACTGCCACAATTTTTTTCCAATAGGAGGCGGTATTTCGGCGTAAGACAGACGTGCTACAGATTATGTTCACAATCCATTGTGCAATTTATCATACTAGAGCCTAGGTATTCTTCTTCTTCTCAAAAACGTTTTTAAGAAAAAGTGGGCCATCCGTCTTACGCTGTCTCACAAAAAAGCAGTTTGGTCTTACTAAAGAAGTTGATTCATTTGTGTTGAGCATTCGTAAGACGAGGGACTTACGCTAAATATATGTCAAATTCATTGGATTAAAAGTAACTTGATTAATCGTCAAGCTGATTAGTTGCCCTACGCTTTCTGCGACGGAACGGAACTCTTCGTGCCTCCGGATTCGCTTCATAAAGGGCTTCGCGGATACGCCTAAGTGTAGTAGCTGCCCGATCAGCTCTACGAGATGTCTTTCCCTTGGCAGGCATCTTCATGGGTACACTTTCAATTGCTGTGTTGAAGAGAAGGTCGGCTTCGTGTTGGTTATGCGGAGTGTGGAGAGCCCGTCCAGTAGAGACCTCAACAGCTTCACTAAGATGTTTTACAAGAGCCGTCCACTCCGAATAACGTTTACGATTGACCTTTGAGGCAAAGTCAGATGGCTGCAGTCCTTTAAACGGCGGATAACTCATTGCTGCATTTCCGATCCACCACAAGTGCCAGACACCAAGGTCGTCAACATCAGGAAACTCAATTTGTTTTGGTAGTCGATGAAATTTACCATCTCGCTGCCAGTAAATGATAGTTCCACTGCACGTTTCAGATTGTGGCTCCAGTTGTACACTGGTTGTTTGATATAGTACGGCTTCGCTTAAGAATTCCCGGATGGTTGACTTGAGATCATCTCTTCGTAGTGCACCGGCGCCAATCCCTTTCTCATCCAGAATCTTAGAGAACCCGCTTAATAGCACATCTGGCATCCTTTCGACAGCTCTTTGCGTTTCTCGCTGCTGCTGGTACAAATGTATATATGGGGGGATTCCAGTAGGGACCAACATCGAGATAGTATCACTCACTAGCATACAACGAAGAGAATCCATCAAATTTCGATCACGAAATATAATTGAAGACATCAGTGGGTGTTTTTTAGGCAATTTTTGCCTCAAAAACAATTCGTGATGCACCAGTGATACATAGCATCCAAATTGGGTACATGTGTTTGTTAGCACTCATTGACGGAAAAATCACCTGGAGTGCAGCAGGGATAGCACTATCACTTGAGTCTCCGAAGTGAGGTGGAAGTACCGCAAAATCGGGCGAGTCGAGTGGCAAGCCAGCCACAACTCTGCCTAAGAACTGGTCACCAGCAGCTTAAAAAAGTATATAGCGGTCCGGGACTCCACCTAGGGACCACCCACAACGCAGGCACACGCTTGCCATTGATGGACCTCCAGTACTTCTACTCGAAGCAAATGTGGCGACTCCTTTTCGAATAGAATGTGTACCATACGCTTTGGCACCCGTTTGTTTCTCCAATAGCACTCCCAACTTCTTTGAGAATCTGCTTTTTTCATTTGAACCGGGAAAAATCCAACCAGAGCCTAGTGTTTGGTTCGAAGCAAAGTAAAGACCAAATGCTAATATACAGCAAATGCTTGGATTCAGTGGGTTGCTGTAAATGTGACGGGGGTCTTTCGGACCAGTCCGCTCTTGGTTGGTCTTAGTCTTGTGAGGAACACAGCCGATACTGTCGTCCACGCAGTTGAGATGTGATAGATGCACTGTTTCAATTGACTTTGATCTGCACATCAAATTCCATTGTAGCACCAAGTACAAATGCGAAAACCCACTATCAAGTTCACCAATTGTTTTTCCACATAACTCTTGGTAGAGAGAAAATGAAAGGGGGCACTTCCCTGATACGCGTCCAGTCCCATTTTGATCGTTATCCGCCTCGATCCTCTTCAACCCACGAAAAAATGTTTTGAGGCTGGACGTGTACTCAACTGGAAGTGGAATTTTCTTTTGCCGATCGATGTCCCAAACAGCACTTCCATACCCTCCTCGCGTCGACACTTTAAGTGACTTTGCGTTCATCTTGCCGAGTAAGAACGTCTCAAAATATGACGGTTTGAAAACTTCAACGTTGATTCCACCGTCGGCGTCAAAGTAGGTGTCAGGTGATGGTAGCTTTCCCTTATCCA
>NW_003303744.1:2064706-2099872 GCF_000142945.1 Phytophthora infestans T30-4
ATATGTCAAATTCATTGGATTAAAAGTAAATCTCGTATTAATCGTCAAGCTGATTAGTTGCCCTACGCTTTCTGCGACGGAACGGAACTCTTCGTGCCTCCGGATTCGCTTCATAAAGGGCTTCGCGGATACGCCTAAGTGTAGTAGCTGCCCGATCAGCTCTACGAGATGTCTTTCCCTTGGCAGGCATCTTCATGGGTACACTTTCAATTGCTGTGTTGAAGAGAAGGTCGGCTTCGTGTTGGTTATGCGGAGTGTGGAGAGCCCGTCCAGTAGAGACCTCAACAGCTTCACTAAGATGTTTTACAAGAGCCGTCCACTCCGAATAACGTTTACGATTGACCTTTGAGGCAAAGTCAGATGGCTGCAGTCCTTTAAACGGCGGATAACCCATTGCTGCATTTCCGAACCACCACAAGTGCCAGACACCAAGGTCGTCAACATCAGGAAACTCAATTTGTTTTGGTAGCCGATGAAATTTACCATCTCGCTGCCAGTAAATGATAGTTCCACTGCATGTTTCAGATTGTGGCTCCAGTTGTACACTGGTTCTTTGATATAGTCCGGCTTCGCTTAAGAGTTCCCGGATGGTTGACTTGAGATCATCTCTTCGTAGTGCACCGGCGCCAATCCCTTTCTCATCCAGAATCTTAGAGAACCCGCTTAATAGCACATCTGGCATCCTTTCGACAGCTCTTTGCGTTTCTCGCTGCTGCTGGTACAAATGTATATATGGGGGGATTCCAGTAGGGACCAACATCGAGATAGTATCACTCACTAGCATACAACGAAGAGAATCCATCAAATTTCGATCACGAAATATAATTGAAGACATCAGTGGGTGTTTTTTAGGCAATTTTTGCCTCAAAAACAATTCGTGATGCACCAGTGATACATAGCATCCAAATTGGGTACATGTGTTTGTTAGCACTCATTGACGGAAAAATCACCTGGAGTGCAGCAGGGATAGCACTATCACTTGAGTCTTCGAAGTGAGGTGGAAGTACCGCAAAATCGGGCGAGTCGAGTGGCAAGCCAGCCACAAATTTGCCTAAGAACGGGTCACCAGCAGCTTCATAACGTATATAGCGGGCCTGGACCCCACCTAGGGACAGCCCACAACGCAGGCACACGCTTGCCATTGATGGACCTCCAGTACTTCTACTCGAAGCAAATGTGGCGACTCCTTTTCGTATAGAATGTGTACCATACGCTTTGGCACCCGTTTGTTTCTCCAATAGCACTCCCAACTTCTTTGAGAATCTGCTTTTTTCATTTGAACCGGGAAAAATCCAACCAGAGCCTAGTGTTTGGTTCGAAGCAAAGTAAAGACCAAATGCTAATATACAGCAAATGCTTGGATTCAGTGGGTTGCTGTAAATGTGACGGGGGTCTGTCGGACCAGTACCCTCTTGGTTGGTCTTAGTCTTGTGAGGAACACAGCCGATACTGTCGTCCACGCAGTTGAGATGTGATAGATGCACTGTTTCAATTGACTTTGATCTGCACATCAAATTCCATTGTAGCACCAAGTACAAATACGAAAACCCACTATCAAGTTCACCAATTGTTTTTTTTCACATAACTCTTGCAGAGAGAAAATGAAAGGGGGGCACTTCCCTGATACGCGTCCAGTCCCATTTTGGATCGGTTATCCGGCTTCGATCCTCTTCAACCCACGAAAAAATGTTTTGAGGCTGGACGTGTACTCAACTGGAAGTGGAATTTTCTTTTGCCGATAGATGTCCCAAACAGCACTTCGATACCCTCCTCGCGTCGACACTTTAAGTGACTTTGCGTTCATCTTGTCGAGTAAGAACGTCTCAAAATATGATGGCTTGAAAACTTCAACGTTGATTCCACCGTCGGCGTCAAAGTAGGTGTCAGGTGATGGTAGCTTTTCCCTTATCCACTTCGAAATCCCTTTGATGTAGCTCTGGTAGGCCTTCTTCGTAGATGGGGCTGTGCATGCCGCGCGAACGTCTGCACTGCTGAGTGGTCCAGGAGGCGGTGTGGATTCCTGTTGTGCTCGGTCTCGAGCGCAGGAGGAAGGGGGTGGAGGGCCAAGATTGACGGTCGCCATGTTTGCCTCCAGACTGACTGCCAGAAATTTTTTCCCCCAATAGGAGGCGGTATTTTGGCGTAAGACAACCGTGCTACAAATTATGTTCACAATTCATTGTGCAACTTAATATACTAGAGCCAAGGTATTATTCTTCTTCTCAAAAACGTTTTTAAGAAAAAGTGGGCCATCCGTCTTACGCTGTCTCACAAAAAGGCAGTTTGGTCTTACTAAAGAAGTTGAATCATTTGTGTCGAGCATTCGTAAGACGAGGGACTTACGCTAAATACGTCAAATTCATTGGATTAAAAGTAAATTGATTAATCGTCAAGCTGATTAGTTGCCCTACGCTTTCTGCGACGGAACGGAACACTTCGAGCCTCCGGATTCGCTTCATGAAGGGCTTCGCGGATACGCCTGAGTGTAGTATCTGCCCGATCAGCTCTACGAGATGTTATTCCCTTGGCAGGCACCTTCATGGGTACACTTTCAATTGCTGTGTTGAAGAGAAGGTCGGCTTCGTATTGGTTCTGCGGAGTGTGGAGAGCCCGTCCAGTAGAGACCTCAACAGCTTCACTTAGATGTTTTACAAGAGCCGTCCACTCCGAATAACGTTTACGATTGACCTTTGAGGCAAAGTCAGATGGCTGCAGTCCTTTAAACGGCGGATAACTCATTGCTGCATTTCCGAACCACCACAAGTGCCAGACACCAAGGGCGTCAACATCAGGAAACTCAAAAATTTCTGGTAGTCGATGAAATTTACCATCTCGCTGCCAGTAAATGATAGTTCCACTGTATGTTTCAGATTGTGGCTCCAGTTGTACACTGGTTCTTTGATATCGTCCGGCTTCGCTTAAGAGTTCCCGGATGGTTGACTTGAGATCATCTCTTCGTAGTGCACCCGCGCCAATCCCTTTCTCATCCAGAATCTTAGAGAACCCGCTTAATAGCACATCTGGCATCCTTTCGACAGCTCTTTGCGTTTCTCGCTGCTGCTGGTACAAATGTATATATGGGGGGATTCCAGTAGGGACCAACATCGAGATAGTATCACTCACTAGCATACAACGAAGAGAATCCATCAAATTTCGATCACGAAATATAATTGAAGACATCAGTGGGTGTTTTTAGGCAATTTTTGCCTCAAAAACAATTCGTGATGCACCAGTGATACAGAGCATCAAAATTGGGTACATGTGTTTGTTAGCACTCATTGACGGAAAAATCACCTGGAGTGCAGCAGGGATAGCACTATCACTTGAGTCTCCGAAGTGAGGTGGAAGTACCGCAAAATCGGGCGAGTCGAGTGGCAAGCCAGCCACAACTCTGCCTAAGAACTGGTCACCAGCAGCTTCATAACGTATATTGCGGGCCTGGACCCCACCTAGGGACCACCCAGAACGCAGGCACACGCTTGCCATTGATGGACCTCCAGTACTTCTATTTGAAGCAAATGTGGCGACTCCTTTTCGTATAGAATGTGTACCATACGCTTTGGCACCCGTTTGTTTCTCCAATAGCACTCCCAACTTCTTTGAGAATCTGCTTTTTTCATTTGAACCGGGAAAAATCCTACCAGAGCCTAGTGTTGGGTTCGAAGCAAAGTAAATACCAAATGCTAATATACAGCAAATGCTTGGATTCAGTGGGTTGCTGTAAATGTGACGGGGGTCTTTCGGACCAGTCCCCTCTTGGTTGGTCTTAGTCTTGTGAGGAACACAGCCGATACTGTCGTCCACGCAGTTGAGATGTGATAGATGCACTGTTTCAATTGACTTTGATCTGCACATCAAATTCCATTGTAGCACCAAGTACAAATGCGAAAACCCACTATCAAGTTCACCAATTGTTTTTTCACATAATTCTTTGCAATGAGAAAATGAAAGGGGGCACTTCCCTGATACGCGTCCAGTCCCATTTTGATCGTAATCCGCCTCGATCCACTTCAACCCACGAAAAACGTTTGAGGCTGACGTGTACTCAACTGGAAGTGGAATTTTCTTTGCCGATAGATGTCCCAAACAGCACTTCGATACCCCTCCTCGCGTCGACACTTTAAGTGACTTTGCGTTCATCTTGTCGAGTAAGAACGTCTCAAAATATGATGGCTTGAAAACTTCAACGTTGATTTCACCGTCGGCGTCAAAGTAGGTGTCAGGTGATGGTAGCTTTTCCCTTATCCACTTCGAAATCCCTTTGATGTAGCTCTGGTAGGCCTTCTTCGTAGATGGGGCTGTGCATGCCGTGCGAGCGTCTGCACTGCTGAGTGACCCAGGAGGCGGTGTGGATTCCTGTTGTGCTCGGTCTCGAGCGCAGGAGGAAGGGGGTGGAGAGCCAAGATTGACCGTCGCCATGTTTGCCTCCAGACTGACTGCCACAATTTTTTTCCAATAGGAGGCGGTATTTCGGCGTAAGACAGACGTGCTACAGATTATGTTCACAATCCATTGTGCAATTTATCATACTAGAGCCTAGGTATTCTTCTTCTTCTCAAAAACGTTTTTAAGAAAAAGTGGGCCATCCGTCTTCCGCTGTCTCACAAAAAGGCAGTTTGGTCTTACTAAAGAAGTTGATTCATTTGTGTTGAGCATTCGTACGACGAGGGACTTACGCTAAATATATGTCAAATTCATTGGATTAAAAGTAAATTGATTAATCGTCAAGCTGATTAGTTGCCCTACGCTTTCTGCGACGGAACGGAACTCTTCGAGCCTCCGGATTCGCTTCATAAAGGGCTTCGCGGATACGCCTAAGTGTAGTAGCTGCCCGATCAGCTCTACGAGATGTCTTTCCCTTGGCAGGCATCTTCATGGGTACACTTTCAATTGCTGTGTTGAAGAGAAGGTCGGCTTCGTGTTGGTTCTGCGGAGTGTGGAGAGCCCGTCCAGTAGAGACCTCAACAGCTTCACTAAGATGTTTTACAAGAGCCGTCCACTCCGAATAACGTTTACGATTGACCTTTGAGGCAAAGTCAGATGGCTGCAGTCCTTTAAACGGCGGATAACTCATTGCTGCATTTCCGAACCACCACAAGTGCCAGACACCAAGGTCGTCAACATCAGGAAACTCAATTTTTTTGGTAGTCGATGAAATTTACCATCTCGCTGCCAGTAAACGATAGTTCCACTGCATGTTTCAGATTGTGGCTCCAGTTGTACACTGGTTCTTTGATATAGTCCGGCTTCGCTTAAGAGTTCCCGGATGGTTGACTTGAGATCATCTCTTCGTAGTGCACCGGCGCCAATCCCTTTCTCATCCAGAATCTTAGAGAACCCGCTTAATAGCACATCTGGCATCATTTCGACAGCTCTTTGCGTTTCTCGCTGCTGCTGGTACAAATGTATATATGGGGGGATTCCAGTAGGGACCAACATCGAGATAGTATCACTCACTAGCATACAACGAAGAGAATCCATCAAATTTCGATCACGAAATATAATTGAAGACATCAGTGGGTGTTTTTTAGGCAATTTTTGCCTCAAAAACAATTCGTGATGCACCAGTGATACAGAGCATCCAAATTGGGTACATGTGTTTGTTAGCACTCATTGACGGAAAAATCACCTGGAGTGCAGCAGGGGTAGCAATATCACTTGAGTCTCCGAAGTGAGGTGGAAGTACCGCAAAATCGGGCGAGTCGAGTGGCAAGCCAGCCACAACTCTGCCTAAGAACTGGTCACCAGCAGCTTCATAACGTATATAGCGGTCCTGGACCCCACCTAGAGACCACCCACAACGCAGGCACACACTTGCCATTGATGGACCTCCAGTACTTCCACTCGAAGCAAATGTGGCGACTCCTTTTCGTATAGAATGTGTACCATACGCTTTGGCATTCTCCGATAGCACTCCCAACTTCTTTGAGAATCTGCTTTTTTCATTTGAACCGGGAAAAATCCTACCAGAGCCTAGTGTTGGGTTCGAAGCAAAGTAAATACCAAATGCTAATATACAGCAAATGCTTGGATTCAGTGGGTTGCTGTAAATGTGACGGGGGTCTTTCGGACCAGTCCCCTCTTGGTTGGTCTTAGTCTTGTGAGGAACACAGCCGATACTGTCGTCCACGCAGTTGAGATGTGATAGATGCACTGTTTCAATTGACTTTGATCTGCACATCAAATTCCATTGTAGCACCAAGTACAAATGCGAAAACCCACTATCAAGTTCACCAATTGTTTTTTCACATAATTCTTTGCAATGAGAAAATGAAAGGGGGCACTTCCCTGATACGCGTCCAGTCCCATTTTGATCGTTATCCGCCTCGATCCACTTCAACCCACGAAAAAATGTTTTGAGGCTGGACGTGTACTCAACTGAAAGTGGAATTTTCTTTTGCCGATAGATGTTCCAAACAGCACTTCGATACCCTCCTCGCGTCGACACTTTAAGTGACTTTGCGTTCATCTTGTCGAGTAAGAACGTCTCAAAATATGATGGCTTGAAAACTTCAACGTTGATTCCACCGTCGGCGTCAAAGTAGGTGTCAGGTGATGATAGCTTTTCCCTTATCCACTTCGAAATCCCTTTGATGTAGCTCTGGTAGGCCTTCTTCGTAGATGGGGCTGTGCATGCCGTGCGAACGTCTGCACTGCTGAGTGGCCCAGGAGGCGGTGTGGATTCCTGTTGTGCTCGGTCTCGAGCGCAGGAGGAAGGGGGTGGAGGGCCAAGATTGACGGTCCCCATGTTTGCCTCCAGACTGACTGCCACATTTTTTTCCCCAAAAGGAGGCGGTATTTTGGCGTAAGACAACCGTGCTACATATTATGTTCACAATCCATTGTGCAATTTATCATACTAGAGCCAAGGTATTATTCTTCTTCTCAAAAACGTTTTTAAGAAAAAGTAGGTCATCCGTCTTACGCTGTCTCACAAAAGGCAGTTTGGTCTTACTAAAGAAGTTGAATCATTTGTGTCGAGCATTCGTAAGACGAAAGACTTACGCTAAATACGTCAAATTCATTGGATTAAAAGTAAATTGATTAATCGTCAAGCTGATTAGTTGCCCTACGCTTTCTGCGACGGAACGGAACTCTTCGAGCCTCCGGATTCGCTTCATGAAGGGCTTCGCGGATACGCCTGAGTGTAGTATCTGCCCGATCAGCTCTACGAGATGTCTTTCCCTTGGCAGGCACCTTCATGGGTACACTTTCAATTGCTGTGTTGAAGAGAAGGTCGGCTTCGTATTGGTTCTGCGGAGTGTGGAGAGCCCGTCCAGTAGAGACCTCAACAGCTTCACTTAGATGTTTTACAAGAGCCGTCCACTCCGAATAACGTTTACGATTGACCTTTGAGGCAAAGTCAGATGGCTGCAGTCCTTTAAACGGCGGATAACTCATTGCTGCATTTCCGAACTACCACAAGAGCCAGACACCAAGGGCGGCAACATCAGGAAACTCAAATTTTTCTGGTAGTCGATGAAATTTACCATCTCGCTGCCAGTAAATGATAGTTCCACTGTATGTTTCAGATTGTGGCTCCAGTTGTACACTGGTTCTTTGATATCGTCCGGCTTCGCTTAAGAGTTCCCGGATGGTTGACTTGAGATCATCTTTTCGTAGTGCACCCGCGCCAATCCCTTTCTCATCCAGAATCTTAGAGAACCCGCTTAATAGCACATCTGGCATTCTTTCGACAGCTCTTTGCGTTTCTCGCTGCTGCTGGTACAAATGTATATATGGGGGGATTCCAGTAGGGACCAACATCGAGATAGTATCACTCACTAGCATACAACGAAGAGAATCCATCAAATTCGATCACGAAATATAATTGAAGACATCAGTGGGTGTTTTTTAGGCAATTTTTGCCTCAAAAACAATTCGTGATGCACCAGTGATACAGAGCATCCAAATTGGGTACATGTGTTTGTTAGCACTCATTGACGGAAAAATCACCTGGAGTGCAGCAGGGGTAGCAATATCACTTGAGTCTCCGAAGTGAGGTGGAAGTACCGCAAAAAAGGGCGAGTCGAGTGGCAAGCCAGCCACAACTCTGCCTAAGAACTGGTCACCAGCAGCTTCATAACGTATATTGCGGGCCTGGACCCCACCTAGGGACCACCCAGAACGCAGGCACACGCTTGCCATTGATGGACCTCCAGTACTTCTACTCGAAGCAAATGTGGCGACTCCTTTTCGTATAGAATGTGTACCATACGCTTTGGCACCCGTTTGTTTCTCCAATAGCACTCCCAACTTCTTTGAGAATCTGCTTTTTTCATTTGAACCGGGAAAAATCCAACCAGAGCCTAGTGTTGGGTTCGAAGCAAAGTAAATACCAAATGCTAATATACAGCAAATGCTTGGATTCAGTGGGTTGCTGTAAATGTGACGGGGGTCTTTCGGACCAGTCCCCTCTTGGTTGGTCTTAGTCTTGTGAGGAACACAGCCGATACTGTCGTCCACGCAGTTGAGATGTGATAGATGCACTGTTTCAATTGACTTTGATCTGCACATCAAATTCCATTGTAGAACCAAGTACAAATGCGAAAACCCACTATCAAGTTCACCAATTGTTTTTTCACATAACTCTTTGTAGAGAGAAAATGAAAGGGGGCACTTCCCTGATACGCGTCCAGTCCCATTTGGATCGTTATCCGCCTCGATCCTCTTCAACCCACGAAAAAATGTTTTGAGGCTGGACGTGTACTCAACTGGAAGTGGAATTTTCTTTTGCCGATAGATGTTCCAAACAGCGCTTCGATACCCTCCTCGCGTCGACACTTTAAGTGACTTTGCGTTCATCTTGTCGAGTAAGAACGTCTCAAAATATGATGGCTTGAAAACTTCAACGTTGATTCCACCGTCGGCGTCAAAGTAGGTGTCAGGTGATGGTAGCTTTTTTCCCTTATCCACTTCGAAATCCCTTTGATGTAGCTCTGTTAGGCCTTCTTCGTAGATGGGGCTGTGCATGCCGTGCGAACGTTTGCACTGCTGAGTGACCCAGGAGGCGTGTGAATTCCCGTTGTGCTCGGTCTCGAGCGCAGGAGGAAGGGGGTGGAGAGCCAAGATTGACCGTCGCCATGTTTGCCTCCAGACTGACTGCCACAATTTTTTTTTGCAATAGGAGGCGGTATTTCGGCGTAAGACAGACGTGCTACAGATTATGTTCACAATCCATTGTGCAATTTATCATACTAGAGCCTAGGTATTATTCTTCTTCTCAAAAACGTTTTTAAGAAAAAGTGGGCCATCCGTCTTCCGCTGTCTCACAAAAAGGCAGTTTGGTCTTACTAAAGAAGTTGGATCATTTGTGTCGAGCATTCGTACGACGAGGGACTTACGCTAAATATATGTCAAATTCATTGGATTAAAAGTAAATTGATTAATCGTCAAGCTGATTAGTTGCCCTACGCTTTCTGCGACGGAACGGAACTCTTCGAGCCTCCGGAATCGCTTCATAAAGGGCTTCGCGGATACGCCTAAGTGTAGTAGCTGCCCGATCAGCTCTACGAGATGTCTTTCCCTTGGCAGGCACCTTCATGGGTACACTTTCAATTGCTGTGTTGAAGAGAAGGTCGGCTTCGTGTTGGTTCTGCGGAGTGTGGAGAGCCCGTCCAGTAGAGACCTCAACAGCTTCACTTAGATGTTTTACAAGAGCCGTCCACTCCGAATAACGTTTACGATTGACCTTTGAGGCAAAGTCAGATGGCTGCAGTCCTTTAAACGGCGGATAACTCATTGCTGCATTTCCGAACCACCACAAGTGCCAGACACCAAGGGCGTCAACATCAGGAAACTCAAAAATTTCTGGTAGTCGATGAAATTTACCATCTCGCTGCCAGTAAATGATAGTTCCACTGTATGTTTCAGATTGTGGCTCCAGTTGTACACTGGTTCTTTGATATCGTCCGGCTTCGCTTAAGAGTTCCCGGATGGTTGACTTGAGATCATCTCTTCGTAGTGCACCCGCGCCAATCCCTTTCTCATCCAGAATCTTAGAGAACCCGCTTAATAGCACATCTGGCATTCTTTCGACAGCTCTTTGCGTTTCTCGCTGCTGCTGGTACAAATGTATATATGGGGGGATTCCAGTAGGGACCAACATCGAGATAGTATCACTCACTAGCCATCCAACGAAGAGAATCCATCAAATTTCGATCACGAAATATAATTGAAAGACATCAGTGGGTGTTTTTTAGGCAATTTTTGCCTCAAAAACAATTCGTGATGCACCCAGTGATACATAGCATCTAAATTTGGGTACATGTGTTTGTTAGCACTCATTGACGGATAAATCACCTGGAGTGCAGCAGGTATAGCACTATCACTTTGAGTCTCCGAAGTGAGGTGGAAGTACCGCAAAATCGGGCGAGTCGAGTGGCAAGCCAGCCCCAACTCTGCCTAAGAACTGGTCATCAGCAGCTTCATAACGTATATAGCGGTCCTGGACCCCACCTAGGGACCACCCAGAACGCAGGCACACGCTTGCCATTGATGGACCTCCAGTACTTCTACTCGAAGCAAATGTGGCGACTCCTTTTCGTATAGAATGTGTACCATACGCTTTGGCACCCGTTTGTTTCTCCAATAGCACTCCCAACTTCTTTGAGAATCTGCTTTTTTCATTTGAACCGGGAAAAATCCAACCAGAGCCTAGTGTTGGGTTCGAAGCAAAGTAAATACCAAATGCTAATATACAGCAAATGCTTGGATTCAGTGGGTTGCTGTAAATGTGACGGGGGCCTTTTGGTCCAGTCCATATTGGTGGGTTTTATTTTGTGAGAAACACACCGTTACTTTGTTTCCAGCCATTTGAGATTGGATTGAATGCACATTTTCATGGACTTAGGTTTCCACATCAAATTCCATTGTAGAAGCCAAGTACAAATGCGAAAACCCACTATCAAGTTCACCAATTGTTTTTTCACATAACTCTTTGTAGAGAGAAAATGAAAGGGGGCACTTCCCTGATACGCGTCCAGTCCCATTTGGATCGTTATCCGCCTCGATCCTCTTCAACCCACGAAAAAATGTTTTAAAGCTGGACGTGTACTCAACTGGAAGTGGAATTTTTTTTTGCCGATAGATGTTCCAAACAGCACTTCGATACCCTCCTAGCGTCGACACTTTAAGTGACTTTGCGTTCATCTTGTCGAGTAAGAACATCTCAAAATATGATGGCTTGAAAACTTCAACGTTGATTCCACCGTCGGCGTCAAAGTAGGTGTCAGGTGATGGTAGCTTTTTTCCCTTATCCACTTCGAAATCCCTTTGATGTAGCTCTGGTAGGCCTTCTTCGTAGATGGGGCTGTGCATGCCGCGCGAACGTCTGCACTGCTGAGTGACCCAGGAGGCGGTGTGGATTCCTGTTGTGCTCGGTCTCGAGCGCAGGAGGAAGGGGGTGGAGAGCCAAGATTGACGGTCGCCATGTTTGCCTCCAGACTGACTGCCACAATTTTTTTCCAATAGGAGGCGGTATTTCGGCGTAAGACAGACGTGCTACAGATTATGTTCACAATCCATTGTGCAATTTATCATACTAGAGCCTAGGTATTCTTCTTCTTCTCAAAAACGTTTTTAAGAAAAAGTGGGCCATCCGTCTTACCGCTGTCTCACAAAAATGCAGTTAGGTCTTACTAAAGAAGTTGATTCATTTGTGTTGAGCATTCGTAAGACGAGGGACTTACGCTAAATATATGTCAAATTCATTGGATTAAAAGTAAATTGATTAATCGTCAAGCTGATTAGTTGCCCTACGCTTTCTGCGACGGAACGGAACTCTTCGTGCCTCCGGATTCGCTTCATAAAGGGCTTCGCGGATACGCCTAAGTGTAGTAGATGCCCGATCAGCTCTACGAGATGTCTTTCCCTAGGCAGGCATCTTCATGGGTACACTTTCAATTGCTGTGTTGAAGAGAAGGTCGGCTACGTGTTGGTTCTGCGGAGTGTGGAGAGCCCGTCCAGTAGAGACCTCAACAGCTACACTAAGATGTTTTACAAGAGCCGTCCACTCCGAATAACGCTTACGATTGACCTTTAAGGCAAAGTCAAATGGCTGCAGTCCTTTAAACGGCGGATAACTCATTGCTGCATTTCCGATCCACCACAAGTGCCAGACACCAAGGTCGTCAACATCAGGAAACTCAATTTGTTTTGGTAGTCGATGAAATTTACCATCTCGCTGCCAGTAAATGATAGTTCCACTGCATGTTTCAGATTGTGGCTCCAGTTGTACACTGGTTGTTTGATATAGTCCGGCTTCGCTTAAGAGTTCCCGGATGGTTGACTTGAGATCATCTCTTCGTAGTGCACCGGCGCCAATCCCTTTCTCATCCAGAATCTTAGAGAACCCGCTTAATAGCACATCTGGCATACTTTCGACAGCTCTTTGCGTTTCTCGCTGCTGCTGGTACAAATGTATATATGGGGGGATTCCAGTAGGGACCAACATCGAGATAGTATCACTCACTAGCATACAACGAAGAGAATCCATCAAATTTCGATCACGAAATATAATTGAAGACATCAGTGGGTGTTTTTCAGGCAATTTTTGCCTCAAAAACAATTCGTGATGCACCAGTGATACAGAGCATCAAAATTGGGTACATGTGTTTGTTAGCACTCATTGACGGAAAACCACCTGGAGTGCAGCAGGGATAGCACTATCACTTGAGTCTCCGAAGTGAGGTGGAAGTACCGCAAAATCGGGCGAGTCGAGTGGCAAGCCAGCCACAACTCTGCCTAAGAACTGGTCACCGGCAGCTTCATAACGTATATAGCGGTCCTAAACCCCACCTAGGGACCACCCACAACGCAGGCACACGCTTGCCATTGATGGACCCCCAGTACTTCTACTCGAAGCAAATGTGGCGACTCCTTTTCGTATAGAATGTGTACCATACGCTTTGGCACCCGTTTGTTTCTCCAATAGCACTCCCAACTTCTTTGAGAATCTGCTTTTTTCATTTGAACCGGATAAAATCCTACCAGAGCCTAGTGTTGGGTTCGAAGCAAAGTAAATACCAAATGCTAATATACAGCAAATGCTTGGATTCAGTGGGTTGCTGTAAATGTGACGGGGGTCTTTCGGACCAGTCCCCTCTTGGTTGGTCTTAGTCTTGTGAGGAACACAGCCGATACTGTCGTCCACGCAGTTGAGATGTGATAGATGCACTGTTTCAATTGACTTTGATCTGCACATCAAATTCTATTGTAGAACCAAGTACAAATGCGAAAACCCACTATCAAGTTCACCAATTGTTTTTTCACATAACTCTTTGCAGAGAGAAAATGAAAGGGGGCACTTCCCTGATACGCGTCCAGTCCCATTTTGATCGTTATCCGCCTCGATCCTCTTCAACCCACGAAAAAATGTTTTGAGGCTGGACGTGTACTCAACTGGAAGTGGAATTTTCTTTTGCCGATCGATGTCCCAAACAGCACTTCCATACCCTCCTCGCGTCGACACTTTAAGTGACTTTGCGTTCATCTTGCCCAGTAAGAACGTCTCAAAATATGATGGATTGAAAACTTCAACGTTGATTCCACCGTCGGCGTCAAAGTAGGTGTCAGGTGATGATAGCTTTTCCCTTATCCACTTCGAAATCCCTTTGATGTAGCTCTGGTAGGCCTTCTTCGTAGATGGGGCTGTGCATGCCGTGCGAACGTCTGCACTGCTGAGTGGCCCAGGAGGCGGTGTGGATTCCTGTTGTGCTCGGCCTCGAGCGCAGGAGGAAGGGGGTGGAGGGCCAAGATTGACGGTCCCCATGTTTGCCTCCAGACTGACTGCCACATTTTTTTCCCCAAAAGGAGGCGGTATTTTGGCGTAAGACAACGTGCTACATATTATGTTCACAATCCATTGTGCAATTTATCATACTAGAGCCAAGGTATTATTCTTCTTCTCAAAAACGTTTTTAAGAAAAAGTAGGTCATCCGTCTTACGCTGTCTCACAAAAGGCAGTTTGGTCTTACTAAAGAAGTTGAATCATTTGTGTTGAGCATTCGTAAGACGAAAGACTTACGCTAAATACGTCAAATTCATTGGATTAAAAGTAAATTGATTAATCGTCAAGCTGATTAGTTGCCCTACGCTTTCTGCGACGGAACGGAACTCTTCGTGCCTCCGGATTCGCTTCATAAAGGGCTTCGCGGATACGCCTAAGTGTAGTAGCTGCCCGATCAGCTCTACGAGATGTCTTTCCCTTGGCAGGCATCTTCATGGGTACACTTTCAATTGCTGTGTTGAAGAGAAGGTCGGCTTCGTGTTGATTCTGCGGAGTGTGGAGAGCCCGTCCAGTAGAGACCTCAACAGCTTCACTTAGATGTTTTACAAGAGCCGTCCACTCCGAATAACGTTTACGATTGACCTTTGAGGCAAAGTCAGATGGCTGCAGTCCTTTAAACGGCGGATAACTCATTGCTGCATTTCCGAACTACCACAAGAGCCAGACACCAAGGGCGGCAACATCAGGAAACTCAAATTTTTCTGGTAGTCGATGAAATTTACCATCTCGCTGCCAGTAAATGATAGTTCCACTGTATGTTTCAGATTGTGGCTCCAGTTGTACACTGGTTCTTTGATATCGTCCGGCTTCGCTTAAGAGTTCCCGGATGGTTGACTTGAGATCATCTCTTCGTAGTGCACCCGCGCCAATCCCTTTCTCATCCAGAATCTTAGAGAACCCGCTTAATAGCACATCTGGCATTCTTTCGACAGCTCTTTGCGTTTCTCGCTGCTGCTGGTACAAATGTATATATGGGGGGATTCCAGTAGGGACCAACATCGAGATAGTATCACTCACTAGCATACAACGAAGAGAATCCATCAAATTTCGATCACGAAATATAATTGAAGACATCAGTGGGTGTTTTTAGGCAATTTTTGCCTCAAAAACAATTCGTGATGCACCAGTGATACAGAGCATCAAAAGTGGGTACATGTGTTTGTTAGCACTCATTGACGGAAAACCACCTGGAGTGCAGCAGGGATAGCACTATCACTTGAGTCTCCGAAGTGAGGTGGAAGTACCGCAAAATCGGGCGAGTCGAGTGGCAAGCCAGCCACAACTCTGCCTAAGAACTGGTCACCAGCAGCTTCATAACGTATATAGCGGTCCTGGACCCCACCTAGAGACCACCCACAACGCAGGCACACACTTGCCATTGATGGACCTCCAGTACTTCCACTCGAAGCAAATGTGGCGACTCCTTTTCGTATAGAATGTGTACCATACGCTTTGGCAATCTTCTGATAGCACTCCCAACTTCTTTGAGAATCTGCTTTTTTCATTTGACCCGGGAAAAATCCACCCAGAGCATAGTGTTGGGTTCGAAGCAAAGTAAATACCAAATGCTAATATACAGCAAATGCTTGGATTCAGTGGGTTGCTGTAAATGTGACGGGGGTCTTTCGGACCAGTCCCCTCTTGGTTGGTCTTAGTCTTGTGAGGAACACAGCCGATACTGTCGTCCACGCAGTTGAGATGTGATAGATGCACTGTTTCAATTGACTTTGATCTGCACATCAAATTCCATTGTAGAACCAAGTACAAATGCGAAAACCCACTATCAAGTTCACCAATTGTTTTTTCACATAACTCTTTGTAGAGAGAAAATGAAAGGGGGCACTTCCCTGATACGCGTCCAGTCCCATTTGGATCGTTATCCGCCTCGATCCTCTTCAACCCACGAAAAAATGTTTTAAAGCTGGACGTGTACTCAACTGGAAGTGGAATTTTCTTTTGCCGATAGATGTTCCAAACAGCACTTCGATACCCTCCTAGCGTCGACACTTTAAGTGACTTTGCGTTCATCTTGTCGAGTAAGAACATCTCAAAATATGATGGCTTGAAAACTTCAACGTTGATTCCACCGTCGGCGTCAAAGTAGGTATCAGGTGATGGTAGCTTTTTTCCCTTATCCACTTCGAAATCCCTTTGATGTAGCTCTGGTAGGCCTTCTTCGTAGATGGGGCTGTGCATGCCGCGCGAACGTCTGCACTGCTGAGTGACCCAGGAGGCGGTGTGGATTCCTGTTGTGCTCGGTCTCGAGCGCAGGAGGAAGGGGGTGGAGAGCCAAGATTGACGGTCGCCATGTTTGCCTCCAGACTGACTGCCACAATTTTTTTCCAATAGGAGGCGGTATTTCGGCGTAAGACAGACGTGCTACAGATTATGTTCACAATCCATTGTGCAATTTATCATACTAGAGCCTAGGTATTCTTCTTCTTCTCAAAAACGTTTTTAAGAAAAAGTGGGCCATCCGTCTTCCGCTGTCTCACAAAAATGCAGTTAGGTCTTACTAAAGAAGTTGAATCATTTGTGTTGAGCATTCGTACGACGAGGGACTTACGCTAAATATATGTCAAATTCATTGGATTAAAAGTAAATTGATTAATCGTCAAGCTGATTAGTTGCCCTACGCTTTCTGCGACGGAACGGAACTCTTCGTGCCTCCGGATTCGCTTCATAAAGGGCTTCGCGGATACGCCTAAGTGTAGTAGCTGCCCGATCAGCTCTACGAGATGTCTTTCCCTTGGCAGGCATCTTCATGGGTACACTTTCAATTGCTGTGTTGAAGAGAAGGTCGGCTTCGTGTTGGTTATGCGGAGTGTGGAGAGCCCGTCCAGTAGAGACCTCAACAGCTTCACTAAGATGTTTTACAAGAGCCGTCCACTCCGAATAACGTTTACGATTGACCTTTGAGGCAAAGTCAGATGGCTGCAGTCCTTTAAACGGCGGATAACTCATTGCTGCATTTCCGAACCACCACAAGTGCCAGACACCAAGGTCGTCAACATCAGGAAACTCAATTTGTTTTGGTAGTCGATGAAATTTACCATCTCGCTGCCAGTTAATGATAGTTCCACTGCATGTTTCAGATTGTGGCTCCAGTTGTACACTTGGTTGTTTGATATAGTCCGGCTTCGCTTAAGAGTTCCCGGATGGTTGACTTGAGATCATCTCTTCGTAGTGCACCGGCGCCAATCCCTTTCTCATCCAGAATCTTAGAGAACCCGCTTAATAGCACATCTGGCATCCTTTCGACAGCTCTTTGCGTTACTCGCTGCTGCTGGTACAAATGTATATATGGGGGGGATTCCAGTAGGGACCAACATCGAGATAGTATCACTCACTAGCATACAACGAAGAGAATCCATCAAATTTCGATCACGAAATATAATTGAAGACATCAGTGGGTGTTTTTTAGGCAATTTTTGCCTCAAAAACAATTCGTGATGCACCAGTAATACATAGCATCCCAAATTGGGTACATGTGTTTGTTAGCACTCATTGACGGAAAAATCACCTGGAGTGCAGCAGGGATAGCACTATCACTTGAGTCTCCGAAGTGAGGTGGAAGTACCGCAAAATCGGGCGAGTCGAGTGGCAAGCCAGCCCCAACTCTGCCTAAGAACTGGTCATCAGCAGCTTCATAACGTATATAGCGGGCCTGGACCCCACCTAGGGACCACCCAGAACGCAGGCACACGCTTGCCATTGATGGACCTCCAGTACTTCTACTCGAAGCAAATGTGGCGACTCCTTTTCGTATAGAATGTGTACCATACGCTTTGGCACCCGTTTGTTTCTCCAATAGCACTCCCAACTTCTTTGAGAATCTGCTTTTTTCATTTGAACCGGGAAAAATCCAACCAGAGCCTAGTGTTGGGTTCGAAGCAAAGTAAATACCAAATGCTAATATACAGCTTGGAATCAGTGGGTTGCTGTAAATGTGACGGGGGTCTTTCGGACCAGTCCCCTCTTGGTTGGTCTTAGTCTTGTGAGGAACACAGCCGATACTGTCGTCCACGCAGTTGAGATGTGATAGATGCACTGTTTCAATTGACTTTGATCTGCACATCAAATTCCATTGTAGAACCAAGTACAAATACGAAAACCCACTATCAAGTTCACCAATTGTTTTTTCACATAACTCTTTGCAGAGAGAAAATGAAAGGGGGCACTTCCCTGATACGCGTCCAGTCACATTTTGATCGTTATCCGCCTCGATCCTCTTCAACCCACGAAAAAATGTTTTGAGGCTGGACGTGTACTCAACTGGAAGTGGAATTTTCTTTCGCCGATAGATGTTCCAAACAGCGCTTCGATACCCTCCTAGCGTCGACACTTTAAGTGACTTTGCGTTCATCTTGTCGAGTAAGAACGTCTCAAAATATGATGGCTTGAAAACTTCAACGTTGATTCCACCGTCGGCGTCAAAGTAGGTGTCAGGTGATGGTAGCTTTTTTCCCTTATCCACTTCGAAATCCCTTTGATGTAGCTCTGTTAGGCCTTCTTCGTAGATGGGGCTGTGCATGCCGAGCGAACGTCTGCACTGCTGAGTGGCCCGTGTGGATTCCTGTTGTGCTCGGTCTCGAGCGCAGGAGGAAGGGGGTGGAGGGCCAAGATTGACGGTCCCCATGTTTGCCTCCAGACTGACTGCCAGAATTTTTTTCCCCAAAAGGAGGCGGTATTTTGGCGTAAGACAACGTGCTACAAATTATGTTCACAATCCATTGTGCAATTTATCATACTAGAGCCAAGGTATTCTTCTTCTTCTCAAAAACGTTTTTAAGAAAAAGTAGGTCATCCGTCTTACGCTGTCTCACAAAAGGCAGTTTGGTCTTACTAAAGAAGTTGAATCATTTGTGTCGAGCATTCGTAAGACGAAAGACTTACGCTAAATACGTCAAATTCATTGGATTAAAAGTAAATTGATTAATCGTCAAGCTGATTAGTTGCCCTACGCTTTCTGCGACGGAACGGAACTCTTCGAGCCTCCGGATTCGCTTCATGAAGGGCTTCGCGGATACGCCTGAGTGGTAGTATCTGCCCGATCAGCTCTACGAGATGTCTTCCTAGCAGCATCTCATGGGTACACTTCAATTGCTGTGTGAAGAGAAGGTCGGCTTTGTGTTGGTTCTGCGGAGTGTGGAGAGCCCGTCCAGTAGAGACCTCAACAGCTTCACTAAGATGTTTTACAAGAGCCGTCCACTCCGAATAACGTTTACGATTGACCTTGAGGCAAAGTCAGATGGCTGCAGTCCTTTAAACGGCGAATAACTCATTGCTGCATTTCCGAACCACCACAAGTGCCAGACACCAAGGTCGTCAACATCAGGAAACTCAATTTTTTTAATAGTCGATGAAATTTACCATCTCGCTGCCAGTAAATGATAGTTCCACTGCATGTTTCAGATTGTGGCTCCAGTTGTACACTGGTTCTTTGATATAGTCCGGCTTCGCTTAAGAGTTCCCGGATGGTTGACTTGAGATCATCTCTTCGTAGTGCACCGGCGCTAATCCCTTTCTCATCCAGAATCTTAGAGAACCCGCTTAATAGCACATCTGGCATACTTTCGACAGCTCTTTGCGTTTCTCGCTGCTGCTGGTACAAATGTATATATGGGGGGATTCCAGTAGGGACCAACATCGAGATAGTATCACTCACTAGCATACAACGAAGAGAATCCATCAAATTTCGATCACGAAATATAATTGAAGACATCAGTGGGTGTTTTTCAGGCAATTTTTGCCTCAAAAACAATTCGTGATGCACCAGTGATACATAGCATCTAAATTGGGTACATGTGTTTGTTAGCACTCATTGACGGAAAAATCACCTGGAGTGCAGCAGGGATAGCACTATCACTTGAGTCTCCGAAGTGAGGTGGAAGTACCGCAAAATCGGGCGAGTCGAGTGGCAAGCCAGCCACAACTCTGCCTAAGAACTGGTCACCAGCAGCTTCATAACGTATATTGCGGGCCTGGACCCCACCTAGGGACCACCCACAACGCAGGCACACGCTTGCCATTGATGGACCTCCAGTACTTCTACTCGAAGCAAATGTGGCGACTCCTTTTCGTATAGAATGTGTACCATACGCTTTGGCACCCGTTTGTTTCTCCAATAGCACTCCCAACTTCTTTGAGAATCTGCTTTTTTCATTTGAACCGGGAAAAATCCAACCAGAGCCTAGTGTTGGGTTCGAAGCAAAGTAAATACCAAATGCTAATATACAGCAAATGCTTGGATTCAGTGGGTTGCTGTAAATGTGACGGGGGTCTTTCGGACCAGTCCCCTCTTGGTTGGTCTTAGTCTTGTGAGGAACACAGCCGATACTGTCGTCCACGCAGTTGAGATGTGATAGATGCACTGTTTCAATTGACTTTGATCTGCACATCAAATTCCATTGTAGCACCAAGTACAAATACGAAAACCCACTATCAAGTTCACCAATTGTTTTTTCACATAACTCTTTGCAGAGAGAAAATAAAAGGGGGCACTTCCCTGATACGCGTCCAGTCCCATTTTGATCGTTATCCGTCTCGATCCTCTTCAACCCACGAAAAAATGTTTTAAAGCCGGACGTGTACTCAACTGGAAGTGGAATTTTCTTTTGCCGATAGATGTTCCAAACAGCACTTCGATACCCTCCTAGCGTCGACACTTTAAGTGACTTTGCGTTCATCTTGTCGAGTAAGAACGTCTCAAAATATGATGGCTTGAAAACTTCAACGTTGATTCCACCGTCGGCGTCAAAGTAGGTGTCAGGTGATGGTAGCTTTTTTCCCTTATCCACTTCGAAATCCCTTTGATGTAGCTCTGGTAGGCCTTCTTCGTAGATGGGGCTGTGCATGCCGTGCGAGCGTCTGCACTGCTGAGTGACCCAGGAGGCGGTGTGGATTCCTGTTGTGCTCGGTCTCGAGCGCAGGAGGAAGGGGGTGGAGGGCCAAGATTGACGGTCGCCATGTTTGCCTCCAGACTGACTGCCACAATTTTTTTCCAATAGGAGGCGGTATTTCGGCGTAAGACAGACGTGCTACAGATTATGTTCACAATTCATTGTGCAATTTATCATACTAGAGTCTAGGTATTCTTCTTCTTCTCAAAAACGTTTTTAAGAAAAAGTGAGCCATCCGTCTTACGCTGTCTCACAAAAAGGCAGTTTGGTCTTACTAAGAAGTTGAATAATTTGTGTGGAGACATTCTAGAGAGGAGAGACTTACGCTAAATATATGTTCAAATTACACTGAGAGTAAAGATAAAAAGATAATATTGGATTTATTTCGTCAAGCTGATTAGTTGCCCTACGCTTTCTGCGACGGAACGGAACTCTTCGTGCCTCCGGATTCGCTTCATAAAGGGCTTCGCGGATACGCCTAAGTGTAGTAGCTGCCCGATCAGCTCTACGAGATGTCTTTCCCCTGGCAGGCATCTTCATGGGTACACTTTCAATTGCTGTGTTGAAGAGAAGGTCGGCTTCGTGTTGGTTCTGCGGAGTGTGGAGAGCCCGTCCAGTAGAGACCTCAACAGCTTCACTAAGATGTTTTACAAGAGCCGACCACTCCGAATAACGTTTACGATTGACCTTTGAGGCAAAGTCAGATGGCTGCAGTACTTTAAACGGCGGATAACTCATTGCTGCATTTCCGAACCACCACAAGTGCCAGACACCAAGGTCGTCAACATCAGGAAACTCAATTTTTTTGGTAGTCGATGAAATTTACCATCTCGCTGCCAGTAAATGATAGTTCCACTGCATGTTTCAGATTGTGGCTCCAGTTGTACACTGGTTCTTTGATATAGTCCGGCTTCGCTTAAGAGTTCCCGGATGGTTGACTTGAGATCATCTCTTCGTAGTGCACCGGCGCTAAGCCCTTTCTCATCCAGAATCTTAGAGAACCCGCTTAATAGCACATCTGGCATTCTTTCGACAGCTCTTAGCGTTTCTCGCTGCTGCTGGTACAAATGTATATATGGGGGGATTCCAGTAGGGACCAACATCGAGATAGTATCACTCACTAGCATACAACGAAGAGAATCCATCAAATTTCGATCACGAAATATAATTGAAGACATCAGTGGGTGTTTTTTAGGCAATTTTTGCCTCAAAAACAATTCGTGATGCACCAGTGATACATAGCATCCAAATTGGGTACATGTGTTTGTTAGCACTCATTGACGGAAAAATCACCTGGCGTGCAGCAGGGATAGCACTATCACTTGAGTCTTCGAAGTGAGGTGGAAGTACCGCAAAATCGGGCGAGTCGAGTGGCAAGCCAGCCCCAACTCTGCCTAATAACTGGTCACCAGCAGCTTCATAACGTATATAGCGGGCCTGGACCCCACCTAGGGACCACCCACAACGCAGGCACACGCTTGCCATTGATGGACCTCCAGTACTTCTACTCGAAGCAAATGTGGCGACTCCTTTTCGTATAGAATGTGTACCATACGCTTTGGCACCCGTTTGTTTCTCCAATACATGTAGCACTCCCAACTTCTTTGAGAATCTGCTTTTTTCATTTGAACCGGGAAAAATCCAACCAGAGCCTAGTGTTTGGTTCGAAGCAAAGTAAATACCAAATGCTAATATACAGCAAATGCTTGGATTCAGTGGGTTGCTGTAAATGTGACGGGGGTCTTTCGGACCAGTCCCCTCTTGGTTGGTCTTAGTCTTGTGAGGAACACAGCCGATACTGTCGTCCACGCAGTTGAGATGTGATAGATGCACTGTTTCAATTGACTTTGATCTGCACATCAAATTCCATTGTAGCACCAAGTACAAATACGAAAACCCACTATCAAGTTCACCAATTGTTTTTTTTCACATAACTCTTTGCAGAGAGAAAATGAAAGGGGGCACTTCCCTGATACGCGTCCAGTCCCATTTGGATCGTTATCCGCCTCGATCCTCTTCAACCCCACGAAAAACGTTTTGAGGCTGGACGTGTACTCAACTGGAAGTGGAATTTTCTTTTGCCGATAGATGTCCCAAACAGCACTTCGATACCCTCCTCGCGTCGACACTTTAAGTGACTTTGCGTTCATCTTGTCGAGTAAGAACGTCTCAAAATATGATGGCTTGAAAACTTCAACGTTGATTTCACCGTCGGCGTCAAAGTTGGTGTCAGGTGATGGTAGCTTTTCCCTTATCCACTTCGAAATCCCTTTGATGTAGCTCTGGTAGGCCTTCTTCGTAGATGGGGCTGTGCATACCGTGCGAACGTCTGCACTGCTGAGTGACCCAGGAGGCGGTGTGGATTCCTGTTGTGCTCGGTCTCGAGCGCAGGAGGAAGGGGGTGGAGAGCCAAGATTGACCGTCGCCATGTTTGCCTCCAGACTGACTGCCACAATTTTTTTCCAATAGGAGGCGGTATTTCGGCGTAAGACAGACGTGCTACAGATTATGTTCACAATCCATTGTGCAATTTATCATACTAGAGCCTAGGTATTCTTCTTCTTCTCAAAAACGTTTTTAAGAAAAAGTGGGCCATCCGTCTTCCGCTGTCTCACAAAAAGGCAGTTTGGTCTTACTAAAGAAGTTGATTCATTTGTGTTGAGCATTCGTAAGACGAGGGACTTACGCTAAATATATGTCAAATTCATTGGATTAAAAGTAAATTGATTAATCGTCAAGCTGATTAGTTGCCCTACGCTTTCTGCGACGGAACGGAACTCTTCGTGCCTCCGGATTCGCTTCATAAAGGGCTTCGCGGATACGCCTAAGTGTAGTAGCTGCCCGATCAGCTCTACGAGATGTCTTTCCCTTGGCAGGCATCTTCATGGGTACACTTTCAATTGCTGTGTTGAAGAGAAGGTCGGCTTCGTGTTGGTTATGCGGAGTGTGGAGAGCCCGTCCAGTAGAGACCTCAACAGCTTCACTAAGATGTTTTACAAGAGCCGTCCACTCCGAATAACGTTTACGATTGACCTTTGAGGCAAAGTCAGATGGCTGCAGTCCTTTAAACGGCGGATAACCCATTGCTGCATTTCCGAACCACCACAAGTGCCAGACACCAAGGTCGTCAACATCAGGAAACTCAATTTGTTTTGGTAGCCGATGAAATTTACCATCTCGCTGCCAGTAAATGATAGTTCCACTGCATGTTTCAGATTGTGGCTCCAGTTGTACACTGGTTCTTTGATATAGTCCGGCTTCGCTTAAGAGTTCCCGGATGGTTGACTTGAGATCATCTCTTCGTAGTGCACCGGCGCCAATCCCTTTCTCATCCAGAATCTTAGAGAACCCGCTTAATAGCACATCTGGCATACTTTCGACAGCTCTTTGCGTTTCTCGCTGCTGCTGGTACAAATGTATATATGGGGGGATTCCAGTAGGGACCAACATCGAAATAGTATCACTCACTAGCATACAACGAAGAGAATCCATCAAATTTCGATCACGAAATATAATTGAAGACATCAGTGGGTGTTTTTTAGGCAATTTTTGCCTCAAAAACAATTCGTGATGCACCAGTAATACATAGCATCCAAATTGGGTACATGTGTTTGTTAGCACTCATTGACGGAAAAATCACCTGGAGTGCAGCAGGGATAGCACTATCACTTGAGTCTCCGAAGTGAGGTGGAAGTACCGCAAAATCGGGCGAGTCGAGTGGCAAGCCAGCCACAACTCTGCCTAAGAACTGGTCACCAGCAGCTTCATAACGTATATAGCGGGCCTGGACCCCACCTAGGGACCACCCAGAACGCAGGCACACGCTTGCCATTGATGGACCTCCAGTACTTCTACTCGAAGCAAATGTGGCGACTCCTTTTCGTATAGAATGTGTACCATACGCTTTGGCACCCGTTTGTTTCTCCAATAGCACTCCCAACTTCTTTGAGAATCTGCTTTTTTCATTTGAACCGGGAAAAATCCAACCAGGGCCTAGTGTTTGGTTCGAAGCAAAGTAAATACCAAATGCTACTATACAGCAAATGCTTGGATTCAGTGGGTTGCTGTAAATGTGACGGGGGTCTTTCGGACCAGTCCCCTCTTGGTTGGTCTTAGTCTTGTGAGGAACACAGCCGATACTGTCGTCCACGCAGTTGAGATGTGATAGATGCACTGTTTCAATTGACTTTGATCTGCACATCAAATTCCATTGTAGCACCAAGTACAAATACGAAAACCCACTATCAAGTTCACCAATTGTTTTTTTCACATAACTCTTTGCAGAGAGAAAATGAAAGGGGGCACTTCCCTGATACGCGTCCAGTCCCATTTTGATCGTTATCCGTCTCGATCCTCTTCAACCCACGAAAAAATGTTTTGAGGCTGGACGTGTACTCAACTGGAAGTGGAATTTTCTTTCGCCGATAGATGTTCCAAACAGCGCTTCGATACCCTCCTAGCGTCGACACTTTAAGTGACTTTGCGTTCATCTTGTCGAGTAAGAACGTCTCAAAATATGATGGCTTGAAAACTTCAACGTTGATTCCACCGTCGGCGTCAAAGTAGGTGTCAGGTGATGGTAGCTTTTTTCCCTTATCCACTTCGAAATCCCTTTGATGTAGCTCTGGTAGGCCTTCTTCGTAGATGGGGCTGTGCATGCCGTGCGAACGTTTGCACTGCTGAGTGACCCAGGAGGCGTGTGAATTCCCGTTGTGCTCGGTCTCGAGCGCAGGAGGAAGGGGGTGGAGAGCCAAGATTGACGGTCGCCATGTTTGCCTCCAGACTGACTGACACAAATTTTTTTCCAATAGGAGGCGGTATTTCGGCGTAAGACAGACGTGCTACAGATTATGTTCACAATTCATTGTGCAATTTATCATACTAGAGTCTAGGTATTCTTCTTCTTCTCAAAAACGTTTTTAAGAAAAAGTGGGCCATCCGTCTTACGCTGTCTCACAAAAAGGCAGTTTGGTCTTACTAAAGAAGTTGAATCATTTGTGTCGAGCATTCGTAAGACGAGGGACTTACGCTAAATACGTCAAATTCATTGGATTAAAAGTAAATTGATTAATCGTCAAGCTGATTAGTTGCCCTACGCTTTCTGCGACGGAGCGGAACTCTTCGAGCCTCCGGATTCGCTTCATGAAGGGTTCGCGGATACGCCTAAGTGTAGTAGCTGCCCGATCAGCTCTACGAGATGTCTTTCCCTTGGCAGGCATCTTCATGGGTACACTTCAATTGCTGTGTGAAGAGAAGGTCGGCTTCGTGTTGGTTCTGCGGAGTGTGGAGAGCCCGTCCAGTAGAGACCTCAACAGCTTCACTAAGATGTTTTACAAGAGCCGTCCACTCCGAATAACGTTTACGATTGACCTTTGAGGCAAAGTCAGATGGCTGCAGTCCTTTAAACGGCGGATAACTCATTGCTGCATTTCCGAACCACCACAAGTGCCAGACACCAAGGTCGTCAACATCAGGAAACTCAATTTGTTTTGGTAGTCGATGAAATTTACCATCTCGCTGCCAGTTAATGATAGTTCCACTGCATGTTTCAGATTGTGGCTCCAGTTGTACACTGGTTCTTTGATATAGTCCGGCTTCGCTTAAGAGTTCCCGGATGGTTGACTTGAGATCATCTCTTCGTAGTGCACCGGCGCCAATCCCTTTCTCATCCAGAATCTTAGAGAACCCGCTCAATAGCACATCTGGCATCCTTTCGACAGCTCTTTGCGTTTCTCGCTGCTGCTGGTACAAATGTATATATGGGGGGATTCCAGTAGGGACCAACATCGAGATAGTATCACTCACTAGCATACAACGAAGAGAATCCATCAAATTTCGATCACGAAATATAATTGAAGACATCAGTGGGTGTTTTTTAGGCAATTTTTGCCTCAAAAACAATTCGTGATGCACCAGTGATACATAGCATCCAAATTGGGTACATGTGTTTGTTAGCACTCATTGACGGAAAAATCACCTGGAGTGCAGCAGGGATAGCACTATCACTTGAGTCTCCGAAGTGAGGTGGAAGTACCGCAAAATCGGGCGAGTCGAGTGGCAAGCCAGCCACAACTCTGCCTAAGAACTGGTCACCAGCAGCTTCATAACGTATATAGCGGGCCTGGACCCCACCTAGGGACCACCCACAACGCAGGCACACGCTTGCCATTGATGGACCTCCAGTACTTCTACTCGAAGCAAATGTGGCGACTCCTTTTCGTATAGAATGTGTACCATACGATTTGGCACCCGTTTGTTTCTCCAATAGCACTCCCAACTTCTTTGAGAATCTGCTTTTTTCATTTGAACCGGGAAAAATCCAACCAGAGCCTAGTGTTTGGTTCGAAGCAAAGTAAATACCAAATGCTAATATACAGCAAATGCTTGGATTCAGTGGGTTGCTGTAAATGTGACGGGGGTCTTTCGGACCAGTCCCCTCTTGATGGTCTTAGTCTTGTGAGGAACACAGCCGATACTGTCGTCCACGCAGTTGAGATGTGATAGATGCACTGTTTCAATTGACTTTGATCTGCACATCAAATTCCATTGTAGCACCAAGTACAAATACGAAAACCCACTATCAAGTTCACCAATTGTTTTTTTCACATAACTCTTTGCAGAGAGAAAATGAAAGGGGGCACTTCCCTGATACGCGTCCAGTCCCATTTTGATCGTTATCCGTCTCGATCCTCTTCAACCCACGAAAAAATGTTTTGAGGCTGGACGTGTACTCAACTGGAAGTGGAATTTTCTTTCGCCGATAGATGTTCCAAACAGCGCTTCGATACCCTCCTCGCGTCGACACTTTAAGTGACTTTGCGTTCATCTTGTCGAGTAAGAACGTCTCAAAATATGATGGCTTGAAAACTTCAACGTTGATTCCACCGTCGGCGTCAAAGTAGGTGTCAGGTGATGGTAGCTTTTTTCCCTTATCCACTTCGAAATCCCTTTGATGTAGCTCTGGTAGGCCTTCTTCGTAGATGGGGCTGTGCATGCCGTGCGAACGTTTGCACTGCTGAGTGACCCAGGAGGCGTGTGAATTCCCGTTGTGCTCGGTCTCGAGCGCAGGAGGAAGGGGGTGGAGAGCCAAGATTGACGGTCGCCATGTTTGCCTCCAGACTGACTGACACAATTTTTTTTCCAATAGGAGGCGGTATTTCGGCGTAAGACAGACGTGCTACAGATTATGTTCACAATTCATTGTGCAATTTATCATACTAGAGTCTAGGTATTCTTCTTCTTCTCAAAAACGTTTTTAAGAAAAAGTGGGCCATCCGTCTTACGCTGTCTCACAAAAAGGCAGTTTGGTCTTACTAAAGAAGTTGAATCATTTGTGTTGAGCATTCGTAAGACGAGGGACTTACGCTAAATATATGTCAAATTCATTGGATTAAAAGTAAATTGATTAATCGTCAAGCTGATTAGTTGCCCTACGCTTTCTGCGACGGAACGGAACTCTTCGTGCCTCCGGATTCGCTTCATATAAGAGCTTCGCGGATACGCCTAAGTGTAGTAGCTGGCCGATCAGCTCTACGAGATGTCTTTCCCTGGCAGGCATCTTCATGGGTACACTTTCAATTGCTGTGTTGAAGAGAAGGTCGGCTTCGTGTTGGTTCTGCGGAGTGTGGAGAGCCCGTCCAGTAGAGACCTCAACAGCTTCACTAAGATGTTTTACAAGAGCCGACCACTCCGAATAACGTTTACGATTGACCTTTGAGGCAAAGTCAGATGGCTGCAGTCCTTTAAACGGCGGATAACTCATTGCTGCATTTCCGAACCACCACAAGTGCCAGACACCAAGGTCGTCAACATCAGGAAACTCAATTTTTTTGGTAGTCGATGAAATTTACCATCTCGCTGCCAGTAAATGATAGTTCCACTGCATGTTTCAGATTGTGGCTCCAGTTGTACACTGGTTCTTTGATATAGTCCGGCTTCGCTTAAGAGTTCCCGGATGGTTGACTTGAGATCATCTCTTCGTAGTGCACCGGCGCTAATCCCTTTCTCATCCAGAATCTTAGAGAACCCGCTTAATAGCACATCTGGCATCCTTTCGACAGCTCTTTGCGTTTCTCGCTGCTGCTGGTACAAATGTATATATGGGGGGATTCCAGTAGGGACCAACATCGAGATAGTATCACTCACTAGCATACAACGAAGAGAATCCATCAAATTTCGATCACGAAATATAATTGAAGACATCAGTGGGTGTTTTTTTAGGCAATTTTTGCCTCAAAAACAATTCGTGATGCACCAGTGATACATAGCATCCAAATTGGGTACATGTGTTTGTTAGCACTCATTGACGGAAAAATCACCTGGCGTGCAGCAGGGATAGCACTATCACTTGAGTCTTCGAAGTGAGGTGGAAGTACCGCAAAATCGGGCGAGTCGAGTGGCAAGCCAGCCACAACTCTGCCTAAGAACTGGTCACCAGCAGCTTCATAACGTATATAGCGGGCCTGGACCCCACCTAGGGACCACCCAGAACGCAGGCACACGCTTGCCATTGATGGACCTCCAGTACTTCTACTCGAAGCAAATGTGGCGACTCCTTTTCGTATAGAATGTGTACCATACGCTTTGGCACCCGTTTGTTTCTCCAATAGCACTCCCAACTTCTTTGAGAATCTGCTTTTTTCATTTGAACCGGGAAAAATCCAACCAGAGCCTAGTGTTGGGTTCGAAGCAAAGTAAATACCAAATGCTAATATACAGCAAATGCTTGGATTCAGTGGGTTGCTGTAAATGTGACGGGGGTCTTTCGGACCAGTCCCCTCTTGGTTGGTCTTAGTCTTGTGAGGAACACAGCCGATACTGTCGTCCACGCAGTTGAGATGTGATAGATGCACTGTTTCAATTGACTTTGATCTGCACATCAAATTCCATTGTAGCACCAAGTACAAATACGAAAACCCACTATCAAGTTCACCAATTGTTTTTTTTCACATAACTCTTTGCAGAGAGAAAATGAAAGGGGGCACTTCCCTGATACGCGTCCAGTCCCATTTGGATCGTTATCCGCCTCGATCCTCTTCAACCCCACGAAAAACGTTTTGAGGCTGGACGTGTACTCAACTGGAAGTGGAATTTTCTTTTGCCGATAGATGTCCCAAACAGCACTTCGATACCCTCCTCGCGTCGACACTTTAAGTGACTTTGCGTTCATCTTGTCGAGTAAGAACGTCTCAAAATATGATGGCTTGAAAACTTCAACGTTGATTTCACCGTCGGCGTCAAAGTAGGTGTCAGGTGATGGTAGCTTTTCCCTTATCCACTTCGAAATCCCTTTGATGTAGCTCTGGTAGGCCTTCTTCGTAGATGGGGCTGTGCATGCCGTGCGAGCGTCTGCACTGCTGAGTGACCCAGGAGGCGGTGTGGATTCCTGTTGTGCTCGGTCTCGAGCGCAGGAGGAAGGGGGTGGAGGGCCAAGATTGACGGTCGCCATGTTTGCCTCCAGACTGACTGCCACAATTTTTTTCCAATAGGAGGCGGTATTTCGGCGTAAGACAGACGTGCTACAGATTATGTTCACAATCCATTGTGCAATTTATCATACTAGAGTCTAGGTATTCTTCTTCTTCTCAAAAACGTTTTTAAGAAAAAGTGGGCCATCCGTCTTACGCTGTCTCACAAAAATGCAGTTTGGTCTTACTAAAGAAGTTGAATCATTTGTGTTGAGCATTCGTAAGACGAGGGACTTACGCTAAATATATGTCAAATTCATTGGATTAAAAGTAAATTGATTAATCGTCAAGCTGATTAGTTGCCCTACGCTTTCTGCGACGGAACGGAACTCTTCGTGCCTCCGGATTCGCTTCATAAAGGGCTTCGCGGATACGCCTAAGCGTAGTAGCTGCCCCATCAGCTCTACGAGATGTCTTTCCCTTGGCAGGCATCTTCATGGGTACACTTTCAATTGCTGTGTTGAAGAGAAGGTCGGCTTCGTGTTGGTTCTGCGGAGTGTGGAGAGCCCGTCCAGTAGAGACCTCAACAGCTTCACTAAGATGTTTTACAAGAGCCGTCCACTCCGAATAACGTTTACGATTGACCTTTGAGGCAAAGTCAGATGGCTGCAGTCCTTTAAACGGCGGATAACTCATTGCTGCATTTCCGAACCACCACAAGTGCCAGACACCAAGGTCGTCAACATCAGGAAACTCAATTTTTTTGGTAGTCGATGAAATATACCATCTCGCTGCCAGTAAATGATAGTTCCACTGCATGTTTCAGATTGTGGCTCCAGTTGTACACTGGTTCTTTGATATAGTCCGGCTTCGCTTAAGAGTTCCCGGATGGTTGACTTGAGATCATCTCTTCGTAGTGCACCGGCGCTAATCCCTTTCTCATCCAGAATCTTAGAGAACCCGCTTAATAGCACATCTGGCATCCTTTCGACAGCTCTTTGCGTTTCTCGCTGCTGCTGGTACAAATGTATATATGGGGGGATTCCAGTAGGGACCAACATCGAGATAGTATCACTTACTAGCATACAACAAAGAGAATCCATCAAATTTCGATCACGAAATATAATTGAAGACATCAGTGGGTGTTTTTTAGGCAATTTTTGCCTCAAAAACAATTCGTGATGCACCAGTGATACAGAGCAACCAAATTGGGTACATGTGTTTGTTAGCACTCATTGACGGAAAAATCACCTGGAGTGCAGCAGGGGTAGCAATATCACTTGAGTCTCCGAAGTGAGGTGGAAGTACCGCAAAATCGGGCGAGTCGAGTGGCAAGCCAGCCACAACTCTGCCTAAGAACTGGTCACCAGCAACTTCATAACGTATATAGCGGGTCTGGACCCCACCTAGGGACCACCCACAACGCAGGCACACGCTTGCCATTGATGGACCTCCAGTACTTCTACTCGAAGCAAATGCGGCGACTCCTTTTCGTATGGAATGTGTACCATACGCTTTGGCACCCGTTTGTTTCTCCAATAGCACTCCCAACTTCTTTGAGAATCTGCTTTTTTCATTTGAACCGGATAAAATCCTACCAGAGCCTAGTGTTGGGTTCGAAGCAAAGTAAATACCAAATGCTAATATACAGCTTGGAATCAGTGGGTTGCTGTAAATGTGACGGGGGTCTTTCGGACCAGTCCCCTCTTGGTTGGTCTTAGTCTTGTGAGGAACACAGCCGATACTGTCGTCCACGCAGTTGAGATGTGATAGATGCACTGTTTCAATTGACTTTGATCTGCACATCAAATTCCATTGTAGCACCAAGTACAAATACGAAAACCCACTATCAAGTTCACCAATTGTTTTTTCACATAACTCTTTGTAGAGAGAAAATGAAAGGGGGCACTTCCCTGATACGCGTCCAGTCCCATTTTGATCGTTATCCGCCTCGATCCTCTTCAACCCACGAAAAAATGTTTTGAGGCTGGACGTGTACTCAACTGGAAGTGGAATTTTCTTTTGCCGATAGATGTTCCAAACAGCACTTCGATACCCTCCTAGCGTCGACACTTTAAGTGACTTTGCGTTCATCTTGTCGAGTAAGAACATCTCAAAATATGATGGCTTGAAAACTTCAACGTTGATTCCACCGTCGGGCGTCAAAGTAGGTATCAGGTGATGGTAGCTTTTTTCCCTTATCCACTTCGAAATCCCTTTGATGTAGCTCTGGTAGGCCTTCTTCGTAGATGGGGCTGTGCATGCCGCGCGAACGTCTGCACTGCTGAGTGACCCAGGAGGCGGTGTGGATTCCTGTTGTGCTCGGTCTCGAGCGCAGGAGGAAGGGGGTGGAGAGCCAAGATTGACGGTCGCCATGTTTGCCTCCAGACTGACTGCCACAATTTTTTTCCAATAGGAGGCGGTATTTCGGCGTAAGACAGACGTGCTACAGATTATGTTCACAATCCATTGTGCAGTTTATCATACTAGAGCCTAGGTATTCTTCTTCTTCTCAAAAACGTTTTTAAGAAAAAGTGGGTCATCCGTCTTACGCTGTCTCACAAAAAGGCAGTTTGGTCTTACTAAAGAAGTTGAATCATTTGTGTTGAGCATTCGTAAGACGAGGGACTTACGCTAAATATATGTCAAATTCATTGGATTAAAAGTAAATTGATTAATCGTCAAGCTGATTAGTTGCCCTACGCTTTCTGCGACGGAACGGAACTCTTCGTGCCTCCGGATTTGCTTCATAAAGGGCTTCGCGGATACGCCTAAGTGTAGTAGCTGCCCGATCAGCTCTACGAGATGTCTTTCCCTTGGCAGGCATCTTCATGGGTACACTTTCAATTGCTGTGTTGAAGAGAAGGTCGGCTTCGTGTTGGTTCTGCGGAGTGTGGAGAGCCCGTCCAGTAGAGACCTCAACAGCTTCACTAAGATGTTTTACAAGAGCCGTCCACTCCGAATAACGTTTACGATTGACCTTTGAGGCAAAGTCAGATGGCTGCAGTCCTTTAAACGGCGGATAACTCATTGCTGCATTTCCGAACCACCACAAGTGCCAGACACCAAGGTCGTCAACATCAGGAAACTCAATTTTTTTAATAGTCGATGAAAGTTTACCATCTCGCTGCCAGTAAATGATAGTTTCCACTGCATGATTCAGATTGTGGCTCCAGTTGTACACTGGTTGTTTGATATAGTCCGGCTTCGCTTAAGAGTTCCCGGATGGTTGACTTGAGATCATCTCTTCGTAGTGCACCGGCGCCAATCCCTTTCTCATCCAGAATCTTAGAGAACCCGCTTAATAGCACATCTGGCATCCTTTCGACAGCTCTTTGCGTTTCTCGCTGCTGCTGGTACAAATCTATATATGGGGGGATTCCAGTAGGGACCAACATCGAGATAGTATCACTCACTAGCATACAACGAAGAGAATCCATCAAATTTCGATCACGAAATATAATTGAAGACATCAGTGGGTGTTTTTTAGGCAATTTTTGCCTCAAAAACAATTCGTGATGCACCAGTGATACATAGCATCCAAATTGGGTACATGTGTTTGTTAGCACTCATTGACGGAAAAATCACCTGGAGTGCAGCAGGGATAGCACTATCACTTGAGTCTCCGAAGTGAGGTGGAAGTACCGCAAAATCGGGCGAGTCGAGTGGCAAGCCAGCCACAACTCTGCCTAAGAACTGGTCACCAGCAGCTTCATAACGTATATAGCGGGCCTGGACCCCACCTAGGGACCACCCACAACGCAGGCACACGCTTGCCATTGATGGACCTCCAGTACTTCTACTCGAAGCAAATGTGGCGACTCCTTTCGTATAGAATGTGTACCATACGCTTTGGCACCCGCTTGTTTCTGCAATACATGTAGCACTCCCAACTTCTTTGAGAATCTGCTTTTTTCATTTGAACCGGGAAAAATCCAACCAGAGCCTAGTGTTGGGTTCGAAGCAAAGTAAGTACCAAATGCTAATATACAGCAAATGCTTGGATTCAGTGGGTTGCTGTAAATGTGACGGGGGTCTTTCGGACCAGTCCCCTCTTGGTTGGTCTTAGTCTTGTGAGGAACACAGCCGATACTGTCGTCCACGCAGTTGAGATGTGATAGATGCACTGTTTCAATTGACTTTGATCTGCACATCAAATTCTATTGTAGAACCAAGTACAAATGCGAAAACCCACTATCAAGTTCACCAATTGTTTTTTCACATAACTCTTTGCAGAGAGAAAATGAAAGGGGGCACTTCCCTGATACGCGTCCAGTCCCATTTTGATCGTTATCCGCCTCGATCCTCTTCAACCCACGAAAAAATGTTTTGAGGCTGGACGTGTACTCAACTGGAAGTGGAATTTTCTTTCGCCGATAGATGTTCCAAACAGCACTTCGATACCCTCCTCGGCGTCGACACTTTAAGTGACATTTGCGTTCATCTCGGCCGAGTATGAACCTCTCAAAATATGATGGCGTGGAAAACTTCAACCGCGGATCTCCCCCGTGGGCGTCAAAGTACGTATCACGCGATGCGTGCCTTTTTTCGCTTATGCCACTTCGAAATCCCTTTGATGTAGCTCTGGTAGGCCTTCTTCGTAGAGGGGGTTGTGCATGCCGCGCGAACGTCTGCACTGCTGAGTGACCCAGGAGGCGGTGTGGATTCCTTTTGTCCTCGGTCTCGAGCGCAGGAGGAAGGGGGTGGAGACCCAAGATTGACGGTCGCCATGTTTGCCTCCAGACTGACTGCCACAATTTTTTCCCAATAGGAGGCGGTATTTCGGCGTAAGACAGACGTGCTACAGATTATGTTCACAATCCATTGTGCAATTTATCATACTAGAGTCTAGGTATTCTTCTTCTTCTCAAAAACGTTTTTAAGAAAAAGTGGGCCATCCGTCTTCCGCTGTCTCACAAAAAGGCAGTTTGGTCTTACTAAAGAAGTTGGATCATTTGTGTCGAGCATTCGTAAGACGAGGGACTTACGCTAAATATATGTCAAATTCATTGGATTAAAAGTAAATTGATTAATCGTCAAGCTGGATTAGTTGCCCTACGCTTTCTG
>NW_003303744.1:2101904-2155097 GCF_000142945.1 Phytophthora infestans T30-4
GTGAGTGCATACTGCCACCGGTAAGTTTGTTTCGTTTAAAAATTATGTCGTAACTTACGGCTTGAATTGTAATACGATAATTTATTACGTCGTAACTTACTACTATAGATTCGAGGTGTACGTCGGAAAGCGTGAGACCGAGGATGGTGATCAGCAAGCAGTCGACGACAAGACGGGGGCTGCTGCAGCTATTCGAAACATGAAAGCCGTTCTGGGAGATCGATCACAAGGGTTTCGATTGGTAGTGATCGATCGATTTTACTCGTCTATCCCACTGGCTATTCAGCTTCTATCGATGGGTATCTACGTGGTGGGAACGATCATGGTCAACAGACTGGGGTTCGACAAGCAAGTTATTGAGAAGCGTAAAACACGTCCTCGAGCGATTGAGCGTGGTACTTTTGCGTTCTCTCGCTCCACTGCTATACCGACCATGATAGCTTGCCACTGAATCTACGTCTCGTCAGCCAGCGCACACGGGACCTGTACCGTTGGGTCGAGTGGATTGTCTGCAACCGCCTCTCATTTACCTTTGTAGAGCGGAAGCTAACGCGCCAGAACACGTCGCTCTCCTCTGTGTCGGTAGAGACACTAAAAAGGTCTATGGAGCTGCTGTTCGAGCTCGTCGAGCGTCGTGTTGCCAGCGAGCTGCCCGATTCGTTTGGGATCGTTTTGGACGGGTGGGACAAGCAGTAACCGCCACTAATTAGCGATATTTCCGGTATTTGACAATGCAGAAGGTATTGTTACCGGTAATACCGGTAGCGGCAGAAACGAGTACTTCGAGGACCTGGATTGCCCAACACGCCGATTCGTACTTCTGGCGTTCTCGCCAGTGAAGGAGGAGGAGGATTTAAGCACTCAAAGCCAGTTTGACCTCATCGCGGACACGCTGTCGCGCTACAACAAGCCTTGGAGCGCTGTGAACTTCATGGTAGGCGATAACTGCTCGGTGAATCAGTATATTGGCCGCAGGGAGGGGGCTATACCGCTAATCGGTTGTGCTAGCCATAAGCTCAACCTTGCCGTCAAGGACTTCCTCCAGGCTGACGACGACCTTATAGCAAAGGTTCATGCGCTGATGATCAAGCTTCGAACGATCAAGGGTCGAACAACCCTCCGCCGCGTCACCCATCTGTCGCCTCTCCTAAAACATGAGACCAGAGGGTCGAGCACGTTCGAGATGGTAAAGCACTACGTGGAGCTCCAGCCGTTTATTGCTCAGCTGGGAGACAGTGTCCTCGTTGAGCATGACGTACAGCCTCTACTGCTGAGGCGTAGCGAGCATGAGCGCGTCAAGGCGCTCCTTACAGACCTGACAGCCTTTGAGGCAGTCACTAAGACGTTGCAAAAGTCTACACTAACACTGTCTGCCGTGCGACGTCTGTTTGACCAGGTTATCAAGCAGTACCCTGCCATGAAGCCTCGACTACTCCCTACCGCCGCTATTGTTAACTATCCAAACTTAGAACAAGGTCTGGTCAAGCTACAGCGTGGAGAGGCGCTGAATATCGGGGAGAAGGCGGCTTGAGCTGGATTTAGATTGCCAACTTTAGCACAAGCCTCAACAGTCGCGGAGGGGTTCTCCATCGTACGTGCAGCTTTCAAGAAGCGCAAGTCGACGAAGCGCTCGCACTACGTGGACGTCGCGTTCATTCCACCGACTTCTAATGAGTGCGAGCGCTTCTTCTCAATGGCGAAACTGGTGCTATCGGATCTACGCAAGCGTCTTGACCATGAAACGCTCGAGATGATCATGTGTCTACACTACAATTACGACTTGTGGGATGTCAATGCAATGGACGAGGTACGCTCGAGAATGGGTAGAAATATTTTGAATAATTGAATTATTGATTGGCGCCTCTAACCTGGATGTATTAATCTGAGTATTGCATTTTCGGCACCCCTGCTTGCGGGCCTGTGGGCCCGCCCGAGCTGCCAACCTACCGTGCGAGTAGTAAAGCGAGCCCGTGGTGAGCGGAACGGAGGCAAACCACAATGAAGAACATTCATTCTTGCCCGCCGCGTAGCGGCGGCACTCGACTAGTTATTATCAGAGCAGGCAATTATTCGATATTTTTAATACTTCGCTAAACATTTTAATAATAACAGCCGCGAAAGGTATATTAGACCAAAGTAACAGCATTAGTTTGGTGCCTTCAGCTTTCACCTGTTGTCAGTTCTGTCCACATCAAAATGTAGCACATGTACCTCGAAGTAGCAACTTAAATCTAGCCACGCGATGTGAATTGCACAATATAATTCCCAGAATAAGTAAAATCTAAACGAATCTGGGTGACCAAGAAAAAGTTCATTAGGAGCAGTGTTGTAGATATTTCTCATCCGATGGCTAATTCGTTTAGGTACGATAGCAAACTGAACTCAGGGTGATTTCAATAACAGAAAAACTTGGCATCGAAACGCCATAGAAGGTGACATTGAAATTTGGCGTAGCCTCACTAAGCAGTTTTTTGCAAACTTTCCTTGAGTGAGGCTGTACATACAGCTCTTCTTGCTGTCCTCACTGGGTATACTTTCATCTGCACTACTCACAAAGCTTTTAACTTCGGACTTTGAGAGTTCTGGCAAACTCTACTATAATCTCATTGGCAGTTAAGTTTTAATATGTTTATGTGCACCACCGTGTTTCTTAAATTGCAGAGCTTGTTCGGGAGAAACACGACTTTATACTGTTAAAAAAATTGCTCGAAAAACAACGGTGGGAAGACGGGAATTCGATTGATTATGCGGATCACACTTACTTAAATGGTATACGCTGTAACCTCTTCTCAAACATAGGACCAAGCTTACTCACTAGTCTTGGGACGCTTCTTGTATCGTACAGCATCGTTGAGCTCTTTAGCAGCCTTCTTCAAAGGCTCCTTCGCCGCTTCGGCTTTTGCGTTGGCGATTTTCTTTGCTTGTAGAGCACCAAGTGAGTTCTTGTCACCCAAAATCTTCACGAGCTTTTCGGCGATGGAATTCCCATTGAGACCTCGCTCTTCGTCGCTGGGGGTAACTCCCATATCGACGCCTTCTAGACGGCGACTGCTGATCTCGTCGGCGTGGGCAACCACTTCGGCCTTTGTGTGGCAGGAAACTAACGTTGATACGATCAGGAGTAGTACCAGCGTGAGCCGCATGTTTAAATGTGTATCGATGTATCTGGGTCGAGGATAATTGCAGAGTGAAGCATGCTGGATCTCAGCCTGTCAATTCTTTTACCGTAAGACCCCTTCATTTTTACCGCAAATATGCAATACGTAATTTCTTTATTACATGTATCTTACCTCCTGAGAGGAGGTATTAATAGTACCTACAGAAGCTCCTATTACAGGAGTCCTGTATTTTTTACTTCACCGCTAATGTCCGTGCTACCCCCAGTAATCAATCTGACAAAGGGAGGATTCCTCTGAATACTTTGAAACTGACTCCTCGGAGAGAAGTCGGCTTGGAGCATCCTAGCCAATGCCTCGCTGCACATTTTAGTTAAGTTCGCTTCATGCAGGGGAGCTTATGTATATGGTACTGGAGCGGTAGCTCCTACGCCTCTCTCGTACATACGGGCCCACAGTGCCACTCCCTAGAAGTTGGGGGCGACCGGCCTTAGCACAATGCGCTGCATATGTCAGTTTCACAGTATTCAGATGAGTCCTCCCTTTGTCAGATTGAATACACTGGGGGTAGCACGGATATTAGCGGTGAAGTCAAAAATACAGAACTTTTGTAATAGGAGCCTTCAGTAGGTACTATTAATACCTCCTCTCGTCGAGTGCGCATAACTCAGTCAATTTTACACGCAATTATAATTTCATGTAAATCTTATGTACATGGCTTTAAGTTGTTTGCATCCGAAACCCACTTCGTCAAATATTTCCCAATAATACCAAGATATGACTTATTTTAAATTTTGATAAGAATCCACTACCATGTAAGCAAACAAATTTGCCTCAACAAAATACTTAGTCAAATAGTTGCTCAACGTACAAGGGCGGTCTGTCCTCGCGGCATTTTATTAGAAATATCCGAGTATATTTAAAGCTCATCTTAGCATTACTAAAGATTTTATAAACAAAGTCGTGTTTCGCTCTGAAATTGACAAAATCTAAGCGGTATGAGCATCGAAGTTGGGAGTTTCGAGACCACCAACCATCGGGGCCGGTGACCGACGCTTCACCTGCGCCTGCTTCACAGCCACAGCATCTGTTCTGTACAACCGCACTTTGACAGTTGGTAGATTGTTGTTGCAGCTGCACCGGCTCAGCACGGTTAGGTGTGACCGTTGGAGCGGTTACTGAACCGTTCCACTATTGGCTGGAACGGCTTCTGGAACACCATTGGGTAATCACATGTTGGAGCGCTATGATTGGATGAAGGCACATGGCATTAGTTGATTACGCCACACTTACGAGAGGACAACAAGAGGAACAACAGAGAGATAGTGTTATGAGAGATATGCTGGACAGTTTTGGTTAGCACTAATTTACTCACTTCGGTATTTTCCTCTTACTCAACAAGCCCCAAAACCAATAGATTAACAGCCGCAACTACGACTCTACTTGGAACGCCGAACCCGGAACGCCTGATCTGGAGCGTCCAAGAGTGATGACTACGAAGAGAGCTGAAGTCCTCCTAGGCAGTAGGAACTATATCACTGGGAGTACAACATGCGCATGACCTTTGCGAGGAAGGCGCTTCTGGCGCATGTTCAAGTGGTCAAGCCTGAGAGCGAGAAAACCGAGGCGTGGCTAGTGAACGACTCGAGAGATCTCGGTATTATTGCTCAAGACGTGGAACTCCAGCACCAGACCAGGATTCGGAACGCCTCGCGTGTCATGGAGGCTTGGGGGACCCTTCGAGAATTCTACAGCCGGACGACGCTGCACAAACGTGTTACAATGACACGTCGCCTTCATAAGTTCAAGATGGGGAGTGGAAAGTCTATGGCCAAGCATCTGGACGCGTTCGACGAGTTGATTCTTCAGACGCTTGGAGAGCCAATGGACGAGGCACGGCAGCTCATGATACTGATTAGCAGTCTTCCGGACGAGTACGATCTTATCGCGTCCATCGTGGAGAATGCTAAAAACGTGAGGATTATCGAGGCTAAGGAGAAGTTGCGCAAGGAGTACGAACGCCTCGAGAAGAAAGAGACTACTGCGGAAAAAACGTGTCACGCGAACGGGAACGCCAGGCGTTCCAAGGGCGGCCGAGGGAACGGACACAAAGTGAAATGGTCCGAGACAGAACGGAACGTTCCAAAGCAAGTGTTTCATCTGTGACTAAGTGGGCCACAAGAAGCGAGACTGTTCCGTTGGAAACGGTGACAGCAATGATGATGCAGTGTTTGCAATTGCAAGGGATGTGAAACACTCGGTCGGTGGCTGATTGACAGTGGTGCGACGTCGCACATGACCCCTCTTAAGAAGGACTTTGTCGAGCTCAAGGGCCTGGACACTGGCGTTGAGGTGACGAGCGATTGCCTCAGGAAAGAAGGTTGGCAAGGCGTTCCTGCTCAACTGTCAACGGTAAGAAGCACGGCTCGGGCAGTACACCGGGGCTGGGAGCGAGTGGGAGCTTTGGCACGCTCGCTTGGGTCACCCAACAAGGAAGCGCTGGCCAATACACAGCGTTCCACGACCGGTATCTAATGGGAGCGGCTCTTCGTGCGGTGGATGCATGAAGGGGAAGAAGACGGTGACATCGTTCGTGTCGCGGTCGATGACGAAGACTTTACGTGTATTGGACCTGGTCCACACGGACGTCATGGGGCCTATGAGAACGCCTTCGACGAGTGGTGTCAAGTTCGTGCTGACGTTCCTGGACGACTACGCGAGGTACATGTATGTCGTGGCGTATTTCATGAAGACCAAGATCGAAGTAGTCACCAAGTTGAAAGAGGTCAAGGCGCTCCACGAAAATCAATGGGGGGACGCCTGAAGTGTTTGCGTTCCGACAATGGAACGGAGGTCGTGAATAAGAGACGATCGCTGATATTTGCCAGCGGAACGGCATCGTGCACCAGCGTACCGTTTCATACAGCCCTCAGTAGAACGGGCAGCGGAGCGCATGAGCCGGACTATCATGGAGGAGGCGCGTAGCACAAGTCCATGTCGACAGAGTGGTGGGCCGAAGAGGTGAGTACGGTACCGTACCTCATCAACCGGGCCACGAATACGGCGAACTCAGATGTCACGCCATACGAGATGACGTTCCAAGCGAAACCTCGGATGGATCTCTTGCGTGTGGTCGGATCGCAAGGGTACGCTCACGCTGACGACGTGAAGAGAACGAAGCTCGAACCCAAGCGTTTCCGATGCACATTCCTCGGGTACGATGAGAGCATTAAAGAGTATCGTGTTTACGACTGAGGCGTGTCCAAGGTCAAGGTGTCGCGTTCCGTGAAACAGAACGGCCGTGAAATTGGAGGTATTTACGACACGCCGTTGCCATGCGCCCACAACGGTTGTCCGGGTGGCTAAGAACGGTGATGAAGCTGGCGCTCCAACAGAAGTGGAACGCCTAGCCGTTCCGGACGAACCGATGGGAGAGGTTGAGAAGCCTGTCCAAGACGTTAAAATGGACGAGTTGGAGCCAGAACAGAGTGGAGAGCATCGAGCGCTGCCTCCTCCTGTGGGAACTAGACTGGCAGGATTGAAACTGACAGCGTACCACTCGCCGCCGGAGGCGTTCCCCGAGGAACGTCTGGTGTTACACCCTGATACGGAATGCTCAAGAAGATCGCGGGAGCCTGTGTTCCTACTTGAGAACGGAGCGGCGGATGTCGAAGAGCAGTAGTCGGACGGTAACGACGGCCCGCCAGCTCCGAAGCCAGGATTGACGAGAGCGACTTAATCGCCGAGGCAATCTTAGCGTATGCTGCCGATATGGGAAGCGCTCCTGATACCCCTAACGCGTCCAAGAAGAAGTTGCTAGTGCTAAAGCAGAGGAACGGCGTCAGGGTATGAAGAAAAAGGTGCAGGCTCGCGCTGAGAATGGAACGAGGGCTATCGTTTCGCATGGAACGCCTGCACATCCTATCGAAAATCGCTGGGTGTTTGCCAAGAAGCGTGACGAGTATGGACAAATTATCCGATACAAGGACGAGCTGAAGAACGTCATTAGGATGAAGAAACCTGGCGAGGTCAAGTTTATTCTGTACGGAGATCAGTTACGGCATTCCAGATGGAACACTCATGATCAAGCAGACAAGATGCATCGACGACGTTGTGGAATGCTTTAATCAGCGTAGCTACACGATGGTGGAAAACCCATGCGCGTCAAACGTGAAGCGATCAACGGCTGTGTCGCCGACGATCGAGTTGGAACGCTTCAAGATGGAGTTGGAACGATTCAATATGCAGTCGCAGCCGTACCGCCCCTTGCTCGTGTGTCTGGTGTACATGGCTCTGAGCCTGTGCATGCAAGAGGTGCTATGGCCACGAAGAATGCGCAAGGAGACGGGTCAAGAGCAAGTGGGAGCGATACAAATTTGGAAGGACGGTAGCACACTGGTGAGGAACACTAGATATCACGCAAGGGCCAAGCACGTCGACATCCATCAAAAAGTGGAACGTGGAACGGCTAAGGTGGACTACGGCGACACGCAGTTCCTACTAGCCGACACGCTAACAAAGTCGTTGTGATGAAGACCCTGGCAAAATGCGACCGGCATTTAGAATAAGGTTACCGTGCAGTAGCGGTGAGTGGGAGTGTTGCAGTTGCACCGGCTCAGCACGGTTAGGCGTGACCGTTGGAGCGGTTACTGAACCGCCCTACTACTGGCTGGAACTGCTTCTGGAATGTCATTGGGTAATCACATGTTGGAGCGCTATGATTGGATGAAGGCACATGACATTAGTGATTACGCCACACTTACGAGAATACAACAACAGAAACAACAGAAAGGTAGTGTTTAGAGAGACATGTTGGACAGTTTTGGCTAGCGCTAATTTACTCACTTCGGTATTTGCCTCTTACTCAACGAACCCCAAACCAATAATTGTTAAGCTTGCGTCCGAAGAAAATACCTTTGCATACGAGAGGGAATAAGTGTATAATCGTGTTCCTAACACGAGCGTTCCGTGTCTTTAGCTAATCCTATATGAGCTGTCATTTGTTTCCATGTTTCCACAGCAAATCAGTCAGTATGCTTTCAGATATTTGATTCTTCAAGCACATGTTCCAGTTCTGCAACCGGTCGCTGTGCACGTAAGGCAATAGGCTGACCTAGAGGGTGATCGCCACAAAGGCAATTTCTAGCATCAGGGCTTGTCTTTGCTAACCCCCGCTTACCGACGCCGAATTTTAATGCAATTGTGTCAGAAACCTTCGTGCAGCACAATTAAGATACAATCCGGACGACACAGGCAAAATTCCTATTTCACTCAGATATTTAAGATTCAATGGACTCGCGTTAAATTTATAAGAAGACAAAAACGTGCTTCGCCCGATGAAGCTCTGAAACTGAAAAACATTTATGTACCGTATATGACATAAAACACCCACATGCATCGTCGAAACTGCTGTCATCTTGTATTAACCCTTTAAGACCTGAGGTCGTTTTAGAGTCCCTGCTAGGGCCTCCAAAAATGTGACCAATAAGATTACCATATTTCGCAATTTCTACCAATGAATTATGGTCATTTACTATAGTGGTATCATTCTGGTCGAGTTAGAGTCCCAAACTGGGACTCTTGGAAAATGAATAGACAGGACACGACAGAAGGGACTGGCAAACGTTCTTTAAATGTATATATAGCCAATCGTATGATTACGTGAGAGGCCCTTCCAGGGACTTTAAGGCTTAGGTCCAAAAGGGTTAAGTGCACTTTTTGTCCTTATAAGTAGGTCCACTCTTCTACTTACGTTTAGCAAAATTAACTTCAATTAATTTTCCAGTCAAAGGCAGTTCTTCGGAGAGATAGTAATGAGCGTGTCTGGTACATCCAAGTCCATTTCTTTGGAATTTTTACTTTAGACAAGATTATCAACACATTTTTTTCTGTGCATCTTAACGTATCTCTCTGAAAAACGGCTTATGATAATTCTTTCTGCCTGGGTTGATAGTAGTGATATTTTAAGCAGTGCTATAACTCAGAACTTCAACGCATTAACTTTAATATGTTTATAATATTAGGCTCAGTCTGCGGTATGAAAATGCATATTTATTCTTCAACCTTCCTGTTTATCCAAAGCATCGGGTCTGGAGCTTCGACTTGTCGCATCTGCTCTTTGGAGTCGATATTTAAAAGCTCCTCTATGTCGATGTGCCGCTCCACACCGTAATTTGAAGCGATCCAGCTACTAGATCTCTATACGACTGTTAATTAGATGGATAAAACGAGTGGCGAGTCCTCCTGTGGTGGATCGGGGTTTAAAAGCCCAACCGAACCCACACAATGCAGTCGAGTACGTTGACCAGCATCATGTGGTTGCCGTCCGCCATATAGATGTGGCTCAGCGAGTAATGGATTTGAAGCTGAGCATCTTTTGCTAAGTCATAGTCGCTTAACAGATCTCCCTGCTGCTCTCTGGAGCTGTTCGTCTTCTCAAGTTGGTACAAGCTGAGGTTCTACGAGCTGAACACCACCACTGGGACGCTGGTGATGGTAGTGTAGCGGAGCAAGTTGAGGTACATGTTTTTGTTTCTCATTTTAATTTTTGACAGGTAGTCGACAAGCTCAATCCACTTGGCGACAAGGCTTTACAGGAAGTGCCAGCTTCGTTCGAGTGTCTTTGACCGTTCTTCTGAGCGTGATCTACTACGCCTCCCTAGCTCTGGAAAACACCTAGGAGACTAACGCCCAGTTTTGAGAAGGTTTTACAGCCTGTTCGCTAACTCCTCGCGCTATAACTTCTACAGATCACACGAGAAAAAAAAATCAACGTGAGACCTTTAAGAAGTAAGCCTTGGTTCGGCTTGCCACAAAATACAAGTTCAAAGGCGCAAGCCCAAAGGGCATCTAATTATATTTACCACCTCTCACCATCCTGTTCTCCCTAAACTTTAAATGCTCTATAGCAAACGCTGGGTGGTTTATAGTGACACCTTCAGGGATTTTGTCTGCGAAAATCCACTTGTTGTACAGCGCCAGTTTCTTCGCCTTTCTCGTTGCTTTGTCGACAACATCCTTAAAGTTTCCCCGTTCTTCGTCATCGGAAGTTCCTTGCATTCGGAAGAAGCGCTTAACTGAATCAGAATTATCTCCAGCACGGTTGGTCTTCATGATTTGACCAGAAGGCGTCGCCACGCCAGTAGTTCAGATGAAGATTGAGGCCGCAAGCAATTAATGACTTTGGTAGCACGCATCAGCTCCTTTCCTTCTCTAAAGCTTCGCGTGACGGAGGCCAATTTTTAAACTGAGCACGAATGTGTACAGTAGATATATAAGACTGCAACTCTAGCCAGCACACAACCAGGTACCCAGGCGAACTCCACGCGTTGCGATTACGTTTTGCACGCTGCCAAGGTACTTACTTAAGTAGCTTACAAGCGATAACAAAAAAAACAGGGAACCACTGCCCAAGTTTGGCTTAAAAAAAACAGTGCGCAGTCTACTTGACCCAAGTTTTGGCCTAAGTAGTCCCTTTTCTGCTAATCACTTGTAAGCAAACGTTTTCTGGAATGTCTATATCTCAGTGTTTTCACTGAGATTTGACAAAGTGATGGTGAAAACGGCACTGATATCGCCGCAGATTTTAGTAGTAGTAGTAGTAGTAGTAGTAGTAGTAGTAGTAGTAGTAGTAGTAGTAGTAGTAGTAGTAGTAGTAGTAGTACAAGCTGAACACATCGTTTTACATGTAGCCGCGAGTACACCTATATGTTATAATACAGTTTGTAGAACAGCTGTATGGCCAAGCGTCATGTTTAAGGCTTGCTCATCAATACGATTGGTCAAACGTGTTATTTCTGAGTATACTTATTGATAATATCTGACGAAGTGATAGTTCAAATTCTCAAGCAATCGTTTCAAAGGCTCGTATTTAATGCAGTGCGAGCCGCAAAATAACATTTCATTTCCGTATTTCTTATTTGATTGCCGACGCTCACTCATTAATCATTAATGACAATAGAAATAGCCAATCACGACTCTAATTTTGTACTGTCGTAATTGAAGTGTTTTCTAGCAGTATAAAAAGTGCAAGATTAATTAAACCTGATCAATTTACCGATGGTACGTGTTTTGTTTAGCAATAGCCACCATTCACTTCAAGAATATGGCTGTTGTAAATTACAGGAGGAATACGGTAGCCTTTTTCAAACTTTTCGTGGTCAGATTGTATCGAGGTTACACAGTAGTTTGACGCTGGGCGAAAGCTGCTAGCCCAAGAAGGCCACCAACTAGCCTTTCTATTTGGCAAAGCCTACTGTAATTTCAGGACTCTACAGTTAATGACTACAAGTCATGTGGAATCTAATAGTATTAAGCACAATATGATCTTGAGCTTTTGGAGGAATGGCACAATAACGACGCACGAGCTCAACAAATTTAATGTCTGATCACCAATACGACTGACTTTGCGGATCCGCTACTAAGAAATGAAATATGGGTATCGTACGAGGTAAGCTTCCTTTCCATATTTGTATGATATTGGTGTCGGAAGATCGGTCCGAGTGTTTTTTTTAAAGTTTTTTTTCAACAATACAGTCAATAAATCCTGGGAGACCAAGCTTTTATTGTCATTTATAAAGTAAAATAGCAAGATACTAAACGATATCGCTCTTATCATTGTGACACCGATGAAAAAAGTCACTTGCGGTGACTTGACATCAGAGGTCGCAAATGGTAAACCGTGAGTGCTGTTGCACTTCGCTGTCTACTCATCTGGGCACATACCGCTTGGCACGCGCACGCCGCGTGCCGACTGCGTTCTACAATTAAAGTGACAGGAATGGTGCGACCTGATTGGCAGATCATTTGGTATCCTGAATTGTGATTGGTCGCCAACTTCATTTGGGTCGCTTACGGGATCTATAATCGTGACACGTGGTATGTACATTATATACAAGTGTGTCCGTCCCAGTATACATGCGGTATACTCGTACTTAACGACAATGATAGGAGGCTGGGAGAGATACTAAGACTTCTAACTCAATCAATCTCACTTTCACATTTCCATTCATCGACTCACATCGACTACAAGCCTCGTTCGCATCGTCCTCCACTCTCAATTGGTCATGAGGAGGTACGCCGACAGCATCTACAAGCTCGCAGAGGATAACTACTTCCACTGCTAGCTCAACATGCGGATGAAGCTCGCCCGTAACGGTCTGATTTCGCAAAATATCAAGCCGGAGTTTGCCCAAGTGAGTGATAACACCACGGTTGAATGAAAGACCAGAGATCTGAAGGCCCTAGGTGAGGTCGCTGGAAGTGTGAGTATCACGTACCAAGTCTACATCTTAAGGCGACCGAGGCGTGAACTTTGCTCGAGGAACACTTCAATATGATAACCCTCAAGAACCGGCTCCTCGTTACCAAGAAGCTGCACAGCTTCAAGATGGAACGCTGTACGAAGTTTGATGTCCATGTGTGCACGCCCAAGGAACTGGTACTCCAAGTGAACTCAATCGGCGACTCTCTGGTTGAGACTCGGCAGCCAGTACGGCGAATCGAGAGTTTGACCGATGAGTACCGTATGCTGACTACGTTTTGGAAAACACGCTCAACGTGTGGCTTGCGTATGCGAGGCAAGAACTGTCTGGTGTTGATGCGTCGGATGAATCGTCATCGGCTCAAGCAAAGGCATTCACTGCTGAGCGAAAGCACTTCAGAAACATTAGTCGCTTCAATTGCAAGTGCTTCTACTGAAAGAAGGCAGGGCGCAAGGAATTCGAGTGCTGGCAGAATCTGACCGGCGATGGACGTGGTCAAGTGGCGCAGGCACAAGCGTCAGACTTCGCGTTCTGTGGGTGCGATGGTCAACTCGGAATGGCTCGTTGACTAGGGTGCAAGTTCACACATGACCAGCGTTCGGGACAAGATCGTGTCCAAAAGAGACCTGGACACGATAATCCGTATCACGATTGTGGATGGCACGACAATCGACGCAGTTGCACCAGGCACCGTTGGATTAAAGCCGACGGATGGAACGTCCGTCACATTGTAGGATGTCCTGTACAAATCAGAAGTTGAAGGGAATCTTTTCTCGGTGTCCAAGCTGGCCGAGAAGAATGTCGTCGCGAGGTTCAGCAAGGATAGGTGTGTCTTTTGCGATGGCGACGCAGCGGTCATTGAGGCCATGCGCTGTGGAAATGTCTACAAGCTGAGAATAATGGAGGACGAGGTGTGTCATGATGATACAACTCGTAAGGCGCCGTGGGCTGTAGTGAATGCACGCCTGGGCCAAATCCCATTCGAACAACTATTGATAATGGCATGTAGCAGCCGAGTGCTGTCAATGCTATAATACTGCAGGTGGGTCTGGCACTGTCAGCTTCAACATGTAAGCGTTTTGACGGGATATTGCTGCGTGCTTTAAATTTATTTTGCCATACATTGCTTAGTTGAAACTGGCTGGCTGTAAGTTTTAGACTAGTTTTTATGTCCTGTCTATGAGCAGCCAATTGGTCGTCCTATATTATTGTGCTGACCTCGTGTTTGTGGAAGAAGTCGACAAGTTCGTCAAAGACTAATCTGACCCTTAAACCTTACTATCTTTACATGTACTTCGCGTTACGCACAACATCTTATAATGGGCGCCGTATGGCCCGCAGTCATTAGACGCAAGAGCAGGTATGAGTTAGATTATGTATTACAGCTTCAGCTCGCAAAACTATGCAATTCAGGCGATTATGTATTAGCATTTTAGTATTGCTAAAAACATACCTTGTTGGCACTTTTTGTTTCCGGATAAACATTGCTGTAGCTCCAGTACCCGTACTATGCTGAGAACTTGGACGCTCCAACCTTACTGCACAATGATACAAAAGGTTGGCGTGAAGATGCGGCTAAAACCGATCCGCTTGGTTACGACTAAAAACGAAGAAAATTGACAACGCTCACTGCCACAAACGGGCGAAGGATGTGTTTGACGAGGAGGAATTCGCAGGCGCGGAGATGCTGAAGCTGGGGCCGTACTCCCCCATACTTAACCCGATAGAGAATGTATTCTCTGCTTGCAAAAGCCATGTTAAGCGCTCCTCGCATGAAAGCGACCGGCAATTTTGCGCGTCCAAGCAGGCGCGACTATAACGGAGCATCGCTTCGGTTTTCTTGAGCTTGCAGCCGATACTCTTCGCGGAAGTCGTAGCACACGAGCTGTACAACCGCGCGTTTTGTCACTCGTTGCCGCATCACCGCTGCGGGTGAAGTGCTTGAGGCGAGGCCACGAAGTAGCGAATACCTAAGTAGTAGGGATAGCAGGAGTAGTAGAAGAAGTAGTATAGCAAGTACTACTGCAGTACATGTGTGACGGGGTCACACAGCACCTTGCACAGAGGAAGTGCTTAAGGGTATTAACTACCCGAGTGAACGTTAGTCCGCGTGTTCCCGGCCTCAAAGGGAACGGTTTGCTACTTAGAAGAGTAGATTTAAGACTGATGTACTTATAAGTAAGATAAGCTTGGGTCTCATACAAACTAGAGATTATCTATAGTGGAGCTAAGTAGTAATGCACTGACTGGCTCCGAGGGCACCTGGTACCGTGTACCAGGTGTCCACAAGAGTGACGGGTCACTCTTTATGTAACATGGGGTACACTGGATTGTACATTGTCACATCCTCCCGCACTTAACTGAGAATCACCTGATTCTCCAATCAGCAGTAAGAGAATTAAAACACCAAAAGGTGAATTCTCACACTGAGCAGCCACGAGACTGGCGCGGCTCTCAGTCACACCCACAGTGACTTGTGCTGCCAAAGCTCACTGGGATTTGCATCCCTATGCTCACAACTGTGTTGGCCGCAAAGCCTACACTCAGAGCTGCCTTAGCTCCTGCGCTAGCGCGCGTAGAGTGCTTTAACTCCGGGTGCAATAGCATCCGAACGTGTGGCATTCGCCCACAGTTCGCACCAGAGGACACGACAGTCCTCGCGAACGCGTCCGGAGCATGGTGTCTCCCGCGAGGGACGACACCGAGAAGGGCAACACCTTCTTCAGCACTAGAGGGAGCTCTCAGCTCACCTCGGGCCATGCCTTTGGCTCCAGCAAGGATCCATCCTTGCGGGCGGAGCTTCTGCCACGCTCTCTTCGCGTCTTGGTCACCATACCAACGGCGCGTAGGTTTCCTTCATCGACACCGTGTACTTGTGTACGCACCACCGTGACGGTACACAAGCGTGGTGTAGGTATCTCCCATCGACAGCATGTACCGCACGGTACTAACCTTTGGTGCGGTACGCCCACCACAAGGTTGCCATGTTTGGCGGCAACAGCTTCTGCTGTGTTGTCGCCTGAACGGATTCATGGTCAGTGCTCACACCATGCACGACGCATGTGCAAGCACAGTGTACAAGTCCATGGGCCCGTACACGAGGTACGCTGTGTACGACACGTACCACAGCTACCATAAGTGCTCCGTGCACTTCATGTGTGTCATGCACGACGAGTTCATTACGTGGAACTCCTGGCAGGCTGCTCGACAGCAGCCAGTGCCGATGCATGGTACGTGCGTTGACTCACAGCGTCCAGGGCGCATCGGGTCGTGGTATGGTGCATATCCTTTGAGCCTATACCAGTGTCTGTCACAGACACCATGTACCTTGATGGTACTCGACCGTGGTGGGGCATATCTCACCACCATGCCACTGCGGCGTTGGTGTCTGGCATTGACACCGAGTACTCACGGGTACCAACCCATGGTGAGGCAAGCTGCCATCACCACGGTGTCATGCTCGGTGCGGCACCAGTTACGACTGCGTGCCTTGCCTCGACCACCACCTGATCAGTTGTGTGTGCACTCGTGCACCACACTTGGGTTATGGCTCCACAGCCCATTATACCCGGCGCGTTGCGTACATCACGTACCGCAACCGCTTTGTCGACGGGTGAGACGTTTTGTTCACCCTACTTGACAGGTCGTTCATGACCAAGGGACCAGTGCGTTGATTGCACTAGGTCCGCGCTTCGCCTCGTGTGTGGCTGCTTGCAACCCCAACACTGCTGATTCACTCAGCGATTCCGGGGCACCTAGCGCCAGTGGCTTTCTTCGCCACTATGTCTTGTTCGGCTAGAGCTACCGCAGCTCTAGCCCGGCTGTTCGCCTCCAGCCTGCAGTCGATGTACATCGACGCCTGGTTCCGTAAGGAGCTTGGTCTTACCTCAAGACCAGGTAGGAAAGGTATTTCCGAGCCTCTTCCCCACTTACACTTGAGACTATTGAGTCTCTCGTGGCTTGTGATAGCCACTGGCAGCTACCTGTCTCTTGGAAAGTCAGGGAGGAAAGGTATTTCCGAGCCTCTCCCCCACTTAACCTCGAGACTACTGAGTCTCTCGTGGCTTCTAATAGACACTAGCAGGCGCGACGGCTCTCCGCCCTGTGCACGGCGTCGGTATGGACGACCGCGTCGGCCGTGTCGACCGAAGGCATCCAGCCCTCGCGTCAGCAGTTTGAGTCTGCGCGACTTGACGTCGAGCGAGTTGTTCACGTCTGGCGAGGCCAAGACAACCTCGTGCCTCAAGCCAATGGCTCTGTGTGCGAAGCTATGTTACCCGCCTTGGGTGTGGAGCTCTGTTACCCACACCGGAAGCGCATACAGTGACTTCCTTTTCAGTTATGGTCTGAGTGACCTTGCGTGGAGCTTTGTTACCGACGCTCGGAGCACCGAATGTCGGTCTCCTTAAGCAGCTTCGCTGCTTGCGGAACTTGTTACCCGCAATGTGGACCTATGTTACCCACCTGGTGAATGCCCTTCGGCACCACCACTGTCGAAGCGCATACGGCGCGACGACCTTCGGTGTTGGGATCAGCTGGCGGGGCAAACCCGCACACACACCGGACAGAGTTGGTGTCCACCGACCGAGTCAGAGGAGTCCGGGCCCCTGGACTCCGAGTCGCTTGAAGCGACGTCGGCCTGAACAAGGCTCAGACCCGACTTGCGGCGGCTGACGTGACGTGGCACTTCGTTACCCACGTCGTGACGTCTCGTTGACGACATCAGAGGCACTCGAGACCTCATGTGGCACTGTGTTACCCACACAGGAAGCATGGTCATGCCTTCCTCTTCAGTTAAGGTCTGGGCGACCATGTGGTCCTAAGTCACCCATCTGCTTAGCGCTTAAAGGCATAACCAATGTCGAAGCCCGTACGGCGCGACGACCTTCGGCGTTGGACGCTGCTGGTGTAGCAGGTCCACACGCCGGGCAAAGACCCACCCCCGTGGTATTTCCGCAGCGGAGCATGGTCCTGCTGTACGCAGAGCTGTCGGCGCGTTGACAGCTCCGTGACGCTTCTGCGTCCTGGCGGTCTGTATCAGACGCCCCAGTCATGACGGAGGTGGGAACATGATTCGCCAATGCTCCGTCATAGACCTGGACTGGTAGGCCCTTCTCAGCCTTGCCACACCAAAGTCCGGGCTGTGCCTTATGTTCGGCACAGCCATGTTGTTCATGGCGAGAGCTGCGAGCGACACCGCGGTGCGCGAGCTCATCGAGCCGAAACGTTCAGGTCCGTTGAGGACCATTGGTACTTCCTTCACCGTATTAAAGGCTAGTCCATCAAGGACCAGCCCACGACCGCCACTCTGACATAGAGTGCAGTCGAATGTCGCTATGCCAAGCGACGTTCCGGCGGCGTATCAACGCCCCAGAACTCATCAAACGTTCAAGGGGTACCGTACCCCTGTACACCGAGTGTACTACCAGCAGCCATTACTGCCCTTCACCGGTTTGACAGAACCACGTCTCTCTGAGCGCTAAGCCTTCATACTGCCTCTACTGGTGGCCGGGGCGTCTTCGCTCCCCTGGCCGTGGCCTGCGCCACCGGACTTGGGGTCCACGGGCCGTCTTCTTCCCGAGGACACACACGCTGGTAGTGTCCATGTCCGCCGCATCCATAGCAGCGGACCAAGCTCTCGGCTGAGCTTAAGTCCATGGGTTCGGGCTCGCTGTACGCACCGGTATCAACGGGCTGCGTGACAGCAGGAGCAACAGCGTCATTGCTGCGATGCCCCCCCCCGAGGAACGCCATTCTCATCGTGGCGATGTTCCTCTTCCCGAGGAGTACCAGCCTGCTTGTGGCTGTACTCTTCTTGGAGGGCGATTCGAATCGCCTCCTCCATAATTGTCGCTTGCATGAAGACTGCTGTCTCTACGTCTTCAGGCAGAGGATTCCCTGCCAGAGATGCCACCAGCGTGCGCATCTCTTGCGCGTACTCCTGCAGCTCACGTTTACCTTGCTTACACCCGAGAAAGCGTGAGCGCTGGCGGAACTCGTTGCTCGCTGGTAGGAACGCGGCTCGAAGCTGCTCACACAGCTGAGCCCAGGATGCAAAGCATCCAGGAGATGTCGTCTCCCTGGTGTATGCCCAGTGCTTAGCACGTCCACCAAGGTTGGACAGGGCAAACGCCACCCGAACTGGCTCGTCGGAGATGAGACCCGCCTTCATGGCGATCTCTACCTCACGGGCCCAGAAGTGAAGGTTCTCTCCTTCCTTCCCCTCAAACGCGGGAACCTTCAGCCACACCGGCTTAGGCCTGGTTGCCTGGGGAGCGGCCATCGTGGCCTCCAAGCTCCCGCGGACGTGAGCGATGAGACTACGCTTGTAGGTCTCAAACGCGGTCACGCGTTCTTGTTGCTCGGCAGGCGTCGCCGCCGCCAAGTTGCGAACGACATCTTGTCCAAAGATGCCTCCCAGCTTCCGAACAGACTCGTACTGTGAGTCGTTCAAGCGAGGAAACTCGCTTCGGTCCATCTTGGCTCAAACGCTGAGCGCACAGAGGATTCAGGTAGTTCAATCTACCCGCGGTGTTGGATTGACCAACAAGTGCTACCAAGTGCGACGGGGTCACACAGCACCTTGCACAGAGGAAGTGCTTAAGGGTATTAACTACCCGAGTGAACGTTAGTCCACGTGTTCCCGGCCTCAAAGGGAGCGATTTGCTACTTAGAAGAGTAGATTTAAGACTGATGTACTTATAAGTAAGATAAGCTTGGGTCTCATACAAACTAGAGATTATCTATAGTGGAGCTAAGTAGTAATGCACTGACTGGCTCCGAGGGCACCTGGTACCGTGTACTAGGTGTCCACAAGAGTGACGGGTCACTCTTTATGTAACATGGGGTACACTGGATTGTACCCCGTTACAACATGTGATACGCAGGTCTATTGGTTTAAAACCATAACATAAAATCTTCGACCTCCGACAACCTCCGACCTGTACATAAATGGCGGCACATCTAAGTCAGTAACTCTTAAAACAAATATATTAAGTTCTATTTTTTAACTGTGGGCCACATTGAAAATGTATTCACAAATAAAAAGGAGAGGGGCGGTCTCAGGGCGGTAGCAGTGCAGCGGTGGCAGGGTGGTGGCAGGGTGGCGGCGGTGGCAGGGCGGCGGTAGGGTGGTCGCAGTGCGGTGGCAGGGCGGTGGCAGAGCGATGGCAGTCAGTGCGGCGGCTGAGCGGCGACAGGGTGGTGGCAGGGCGGCATCAGAGCGGTGGCAGGGCGATAGCAGTGCGGCAGGGAGGTGGCGATGGCAGTGCGGCGGCAGTGCGATGGCAATGCGGCGGCAGGGAGGTGGCGATGGCAGTGCGGCAGGGCGGTGCACAGGAGCTAGCGAGCCGGAGGGCTTAAGAATTAATAAGTAAATACATGTACATTTAATTGACGCTTGCTACATAATGCTCTACGTAATATAAAAATAATGGATCCCCCCGCAGGGATGTTGCTTGTGTTGCTACGAGCAAGCTCCCTGTGGCGCTGCTACCCACCTCTTCTAAAATTTACTACTACATAGTAGCATCTTAATAACTAGTATGGCAGCATCCTCACGGCGATTGGTCGCCACGGTTGCTAAGGGGCCAATACCGAAAAATTTATTATAAAAAAACTTTTGGGTACCGCCCCCCAAGCATCATATGCAAATACATAGGTTGAAGCACAACAACAATTTTTTTTCATTTTGAAAAGCTACAGTTGACAGGACCTTGTTGCTGCCAGTTGCGTCGCTACAGAGGAGGTAAGTGTGTATTGCTGGTGCGGTGAACGTCCTGATACGACAGCACTCACGCTATGTTATGCTGTCAAGATCTTAGCTGTGCCAAGTGCCGAAGAAGGTCCACGCTAGGGGCTCACAACCAGAAAGAAGCCTCAGTTCAGACCAATGCAAGTATCCTGGTTATTGTCGCAACAAGAGGGCATTCAAGAGGAATGGAGAACGCCACTGGCTCTGCGCTGAACATCGCGATCATCAGAATACTATGCAGCGTGATCGCTACCGGAAAATACTAAGAAGGATGGCAAGAAGGAAACAAAGAAGAAAACTACGGCAATCAAAAAACGGAAGATCCAGAGTTCTACGTCTTTGAGCACCAAAAAAAGGGATCAACTCCTGCATCTACGGCTTCGATTGAAGATTCCTGTTCAAGCACAAGCCGTGATAGCGTAGTTGTGGAGCATGTCGAGCTGGATGTACCTGCGGTGAGCAACGCTCAGCGACCACGTGCTGTCGAAGGTGTTAAGGAAAAATCATCAGGGCAATCAATCCGTGAAGACGAGAATGCAGGTTCTGCCCTAGGCGGGGAGGTTTTGACGCATCGTGAACATTCGCCTTGCCTGTGCCACAATTCTCCTTTGGTGCAGTCTTCCCAAATGATCTACATGCTAGTTCCGCTACAGATTGGGGCATCATTGCCGTTATGCACGGCTCAGCAACAGTCTATGATGCCGGCCTCTGTGGTGGTTGCACCAGGAAGTTTAGGTGGTGCTACTGCAGTCTCTCAAGTTCAGCATGTAATGCTACCGGTATCTCAAGTCCAGAATAACGTCACCTCATCCCAGCGCGCCTATGTCGTGTCTGCGCCACCAGCTCCAACAAGTACGTACTCGCCGCTTATTCTTTGAAGATCATCATGTAAGCGGCTACGTCAACTAACTGTGGAATGGCTTTGTTGCATTAGAGCAGGGTGGTGAAACTGACGCTGGCAATACGGTCAGTATTTGAGGCATGGGAGCTTACTACGTGTTCTTCGCGTGCTGTGATATGCTCTTACGATTTTTAAAGTACTACGAACACAATAATTCATAGGAATAAAAATTATTTTGATTCAAGGTGAATATTGTTCTACAGACGGTTTATCTAAAATTGACGTAAATTTGCACTTCATACAGGCAAACTTGCACATTTTTTTTTTGCAGGAAAGAGCAAACCAAGCAGAGCTCTTACATACATGTAGTAAAACTCTATTTCGAGTTGAAAATCACATTTTCATTAATTGCCCAGCGATATTATGTATTCTTGCCGATACTGCAAATACAACGAGTCATAGCCCCGTTAATACGCAGACTCCAGTAGTTGATACAGTGCGAATGAACGCTTGTGAATGCACTGGTTACATTGCTTAAACTTTTTTTGTTTGGTGACGTTACATTGACGCCACTTAGTTAGACTAACGACTTCATAGTTTTATTTGAATCTTCACTCAATTTCCATGTCCTGTTCGTGTCGTAGCCCTTGTTTGCCAGCAGTCACGATCAACCCGAAGAGCTTAGTTTTACTTAAGTCCTTCGAAGTACAGCACTAGAATCTTGCTTCCACCCAGGTATGCGCAGCCATCATTACTGCAGCAATATTACATTGCTTTATCGGAGTCCCTAAAACAAAGCATGTTAAAAAGCCTCGTTGCTGTCCAGAATCACAAGCTTTCTCACCTCTTGTAGTTCTCGGGGCGACAAAGTTGTCTTTTTCTATTGCGTTGCGCTACGAGCTGTTTTGGCGCCTCGAAAGCCATTTTTCGTAGTTTTCACCTTCCTATCATCTTGGTGTGATGGTGCTGTTGTGGGCTTGCGCCACCGCTTTCATTCTGTCTACCACCGACGAAGCAGCTAGCGTCGTTTGGGCGACAGCTTTTAAAACACGCTGCTCCTCACTTCGGAAAATTGCTAATTGCTCGGGAGTAGCTGTGAGTCGTTCTAGTGTCAGTGGCTGTGTAACAACTATTAAATTTCGATGTGTTATACGTGAAAGGGCTACGTATGCAAACGAAATGTTTGGAATTGCATTAGAGTGAAAAACCACACACGAGCATGTAAGCCCTTGTACCTTATGCACTGTCATAGCATAAGCCAATCGAAGCGGAATTCCCCTTCGAACAACGCGAAGATCACTGGATGCATTTCCCCAAGAAACGTCTTTTGGTGGTATTGGAACGATATTTGGTACTTCATCTAGTAGGGAAGGACCGATATACGGGTCCGTGACTTGAACGAGCACGATGGGTAGATCGCTTCCCGACACAAAAAAGAAGTCATAAACGATCGCATTTGTACCATTGCACAGACCTGCAGCTTGGGCAATGTTGTAGGTAAGTGTTATAGGTGCACCAACACACAGTTTTAACCTGTTAGGCACCACTCTGTCATGATCAGCGTTAGCTGTTTGAGCGTCTGTTAGAAGTGCGCGAGCGGTTCCAGCAGGTATGTCTCGTTTTGTCGTTAAACGTTTTTGTTGAACGAAATGCTGCGAAGTTAAATGCACAATCGGTACATGAGCTGATACTATACTGTGATCGTTGGCGTCATTAACATCTATATTTTTGTATGCAATATGTTTGGCATTAGCCATCCACTTAGGTTTTCCAACAAATTGCACTGAACGGGAGTTGAAGAGATCAATGTCATCCTGGGTTGGCGATTTTTTACGTAGACGACGAAGAGCGCTAAACCAGTCAGGATCTAAAGCTCCTCTATTTTGACTAGTTAGCATACACACCGTTTCAATACTATCCCATATTTCTTTCCCACGTCGCTGAACCTGGTTTGAAATCTTTTGAAGGGGTGTTGATAGTGAAGTTGGGACAACGGGGTCTAATTGAGCAGAATCTCCAGTAAAGTACACATCTCTTCCACCAAAAAGCTCGTTTGAGTTGCTTGGCCATATTTCTCTCATTCTTTTATCAATCCAATATAACATGCCGCAGGATATCATGCTAAACTCATCAATAATAACTAGATGTACGTCTTTATATTCTTCCTGCAATCGTTTCAGCTTTGTTGGGCCCGTTTTCGAGTCCGTTAGAGATTTGTAGGGAATTGAGAATGAGGACTTTGAAAACGATGAAAATGAGAAAGCTGAGCACAGTGTTTATCCTTTTATGTTAAATGCAGCAGTTTCTTGATGAGCTAGGAGTAGTACCCGTTTTGATTTCCGTCTCGTAGCTTTATGTTCACCAAATACGTTGTGCATGTCCTTCACTATATGGCGAATTAGCCAGCTTTTCCCAGAGCCACCTTCACCGTTTATAATCATTTGGAGAGGCTTACACTTAGATTTATCCAGCATACATGTAAACCGTCTTCTCGATTGTTCCATTGCAATTGCAAACGGAATCCACTGCGATTCAGCCATTTTTTCGGTATTAACTAGATTTTTGTTATCCGAAGTAGGGTATTGATAGTGCGATTTCAAATTTCCAGTTTGACAAAAACTGGTTCCTAGTGATCGAGATTCTTTTTTCTCCTTCACCCATGGCTTTAGTGATCCATTCAAAAAGTCACGAGCTTTATCAATGATGGCAGACGTGTAGGTGTGTTTGGCTTTCCACTCCATCGGTTTATTTTGGTTTACTGAGGTTTCTACCGCACCCATCGGCTCTGGTTCTAGCATTCTCCATCAGTATTCGATACAAACACATACTCAGACGGAGGCAGGGCAGTTATACTTGATTCGCTACGAGCGGATTTTATTAAATCTAATTGATACTGCCGAGCTAACTTGGCATTTGATTCGTGTTTCAACTCTGCATCCAGCAGCGAATTTTGAGCTTGAAAAAAGCGTGCTATTGCTTCATCATCGGTTGTGGGAAGCTCCTCTAACGTCCGCCATGGAACATACAAAAATACTTCGGAGAAACAGAAAGTGGGGTTCGACGAATCGGGTCGTATCCAGGGTGTCTTTTGCACAACCGTGGCTTTCATGCGTTTCTTGATCCACCCTTCACCGTTCATACACTCGTACAGATCATCGGAGGATGCTACTTTACGTATCGACTCAATCGTTTCGAAAGTCTCTACAAATGTTGCTAAAGTCATAGCGTTAAAATGATCATTGTCCGGGCGATTCATGTACGCTTTCTCGATAGGCTCAATTCGAATAGTCTCGATCTCTGGTGTACTTGCTAAGGCAACAAGGTCGTCTAGGTTTTGCGGCTCAACGCGATAGTAACGGGTACTGGGACGCATCACCTTGACTTTGGTGATTGAGCGGGATTTACTATGCATTGGTAGATTGCGAAGGAGAATGTATATAGCTTCCGGTGCACCAACCTCGCGAACCGCGAGAGTCGCATTTGCTACTCGCTTCAGAATCGAATGATAGGGAAGATTTGAGTCACTCCGTTGTATAGCTTTTGCAATCACTCGCCTGAATCGAAGTGTATCTGGCTCTGCTTTGCTTACATACGCTCCTGCGTATTCAGCAGCTCCGTAGGAGTTTCCAATTAGTTGCAGGTCCATATTAGCACGCCAACACGAAAGGAGATGCGGTGAATAATTGTTAATAGTGGACACCTCACGTTGTAAGTGGATTTTCAAGGACGGTGTGCCATCTGAACTCGTTTTCGACTCAATTACAGTTCTAGGTTGTAAACTCTTGGGGAATCCAAAACGACATTCGTTGCCTTTCTTCCTACAAGTAGAACCTGCGTGGCATTCATGCTGCTGCACACGCTGAACAAGTCTGGCCAAATCACAATTCCACTCTTTGTTACCATAATGTGGTGGTCTTAAGGCCAGAATGTCACTTTCACTGGCAGTACAAGCAGAGCATGGGCGCGAACTAAGCTCCGAGAGCGTCTTCGTTAGGACTGATATGTGTTTATCTACAAAATCAGCTAGTTCGGCCCGTCCATCATCCGTCTCTGATAGTTTTAAAACGTCAGGTGCATCTTTCACCCACAGCAAGCAATGTATGTGAGGAGAGCCTCGTTGCTGAAATTCTACACGCCAGAAGTGATCTACAATTTCGCCTAAAGGTTTAGACCTCCCGCATAAAATGTTATCGAAGAATGCTTGAAATCTTCTGTTAAAATGACGGGCACTAATGTCTGGGTTCTCATTTAGATACCTCCTTCGTTCATTAAACGAGAGCTGTCTGCACTCTTCCAGTGTCAATGCAGGATTGCATGCTCGAGCGAAATTTGGCCAAATCGTATCCGCTGCGCTCAGTGTTAAAAAGAAAGTAGGCCATTTCGTTGGCAATACTCGATTTCCTATCATTGACATTAGGTCTTCTCGTACGTTCGACCAGTATAGTCCACTACCTCTCACAACTTTAAAGTAAGGTTTTAAGGATTTCAAAACGTTCATAGCGGCACTAAGTTCTTCCTTTTCGTTACTGGAGCGGCTTTCTCCTTGTGTTCTTCCACAACCGGCTAATTCCATTGCCTCGGCACGTGTTTCAGAATAGCGAATTCGTCGAACTAAACCGTCAATTTGACGGCGTTGAATTAGATTCATGCAGAAGAATTTAAAATTGCCGTGGATAACATAGCGCCGGTCGTGCCACTTCATCAAGTGAGCACAATATTCGGCTAGATTGTACTCGTGATGTCTAGTTTCGAATTCCAGAGGGTGATAACCACCCAAACCGTCTGGAAATAAAGTAGGAAAGCAACATTGCATTAGTTGTTTCGTTTTGTACTCATCAATAGTATGAGTTCTACGGTGCATATTTCCAATCGGGATTTTAGTTTCTAAAGAATCGGCTCCTATCGAATTAAGAATATGATCCATTTCAGTTTGATCGTCTTGGTTCACTTCTAATTCAAATGACTCAGTCACATTTTCAAGAATATCCGTTTCATTTTCACTGCCATTCGAACTCGTAGTAGTAGTAGCTAAATGACTCTGTTTTCCCTCAGATTCACTCTCATTTCGGACACCGGAACAAGTTTGGCCAGTCATACAGTGAGTATCTGGATTAAGTTTTTGACAAACGTCGTCTTCACTCGGCCCCTCAACACCGTTGCTACTAGGCCCACAATTTTGCTTTTCCCTGTTTAGTTGGCTTACCGATCCTCGTAATTCGCTGACATCATCATCCGTGATGGGTATACTTGGTATTTCCTGGTTGATGTTTTGATCGAGTTCCCTAAGATTATCTTCTGAAATTTGAATGTGCTCATAAAGCGGGTTATTCGCTATCAGCCAGCACAAGGCGCGCCTCACCAAATCTGGCCGCACACGAAAATAGTTCGTTGTATTATCCGATTGTGATTTAAGTAACACAACTCCACATTCTTTCAGTGGTCGAGGAAGTTCTTTTACCATTTTAGCCGGCTCGTTCCAGTAGTTGACTGCATTTCCGCGAGTAAATTCTTGGCCATCTCTGTATTGATTTACGCACGTAGTGAAGGAAATACCTAGTCCAACCAGCCTTGACTCTATTCGATTCAATTCAGCCAGTTCAGTCGGAACTGTTCCGATCCTAAAGCCACTACTCCGGCAAAATTTTGGTGTTTTTCGTGTCGTCAGCGATCTATTACATCTATCACACAGCCATATCATTGTTTTATTGTTGCTACAGCCACCAGCTAGTAACCTGTCATGAATGCATTCATTAGAAGCATCGCCTGCAAGCCCTTCGGGAACTATTTCACATTCTCCTTCAGCGTTGCACAGAGGTGAAAAGAATATTGATTTGGGGTCGAATAGTTTTAACTTTGAATTATACGCATTCGCAACCTCTCCGCAACTTCCGCACACTCGAGTCAAGGGTGCGTCAATGGCGTCGAAGAAATCTGCAATAGTGAAATGACAAGAGCTAGTCACTGTCCGTAACAGTTTATACCAGTCTTGTTGCATACCTTTGTTGTCGTTCACATGATTGGCAGCCTCATTAGCATCAAGGAGACGGTCTTTACGCTTCCGACGCTTGCTCTGGGGGAGACTTTGAGAGTCTAAATTCCTCCGCTTTGTTTCTTCGTGCCGTGTTAATCGAGCATTCATTTGCTCAGTTTCTACCTCGTTGAGTCTTTCGGCGTGTTGATTAGGTGTGTGTTGTTGGGTGGTCCCTATACGAGTCGCTATTCGACGTATAACGCGTAGTGCTGCTTTGGCTTGCTTGGCCGCTTTCATAGCTCGCGTCTTCTTGGTAGCACGAACCATTGCGACTCAAATAGTTTAATGACTTGGAGTCAAATCTTTCGACTCGAAATTAGGACAGGCTACTTCGCCTGTGTTCGTTGAAGTAAATGTACGTTGATGCTCCAGATCGAAAAGTGCGTAGGGTACCACGGTACGCCCATGGTTCCATATTGATCTTGTAGTCGTAAAAGATTTCATTTTTCAAGGGCGCATCTTCTTCCTTGTTTTCTTCCTTATTGTACATACTTAAACTACTCTACAGCAACAATAACATAAAATATCAGCAATGAAAAAAACTACATTTACTCCCAACCTCCAACTGCCCTTCAAAGTGCTCGTAAGCCGTAGTAACATGCACGTTATATTATATTATAAGCCCGTGTAAATTCGACCTACAGTTAAATTTACCTCAGCAAATACGTCGATATGTAGCAGCTACGGCGGAAGTTAAAAATCAAATGCAAAAGCAGCAGTTGTACATTAACTAAAACAATACTAACGTTATTTCCTGAACTGGGTCAACTCACATGAATCCTGTGCAATTTGTAGATCCGCAAAAGCATTGCTTTTGATTCTAGAAAAAAAACAGTTAGAGTTTCGAGTAGGGACCATTAAAAGCAGGCACTTAGCTTACCTGATCTCGTACAAACGCCCTTCCGTACTTGATGGTAATTTCTTCTCCCTTGTTAATAGCGGTGACGGAAAATATTCCACAACAGGTCTCACCACCGACCTCCCAGCGCTCCACAACACAATTTGGCGAGCAACTATGGTTCGCAAATCGGGCGATTCCTCCAATGAAGCGTGCATCAATCACCTCATTTGTATTCACAGCTAAACCATACGTATGGGGGGAGCGCCGACTTTCCTACAAAGCATAGTACCAGATTCAGTAAAATCACAAACTACAACCACCTAAACGGTATCTTACCTTTTCTTCACGTTCCCGATACATCGCTCGACTTATCACCTCGCCTACGTACTGAGCTATCAACGTATCACGCTCGATTGGCATGTCCGCCATCAAAGAGATGCATTTGCCAGGTAGGGACGCCAGCGATAGTTCTGCATGTCTGCCACGTTGCATTCGTTGGTTCCCACATTTGTAGTTTGATGCGCAGTGGCCTTCCACACACTCTGTTTGTGTCTATAAAATTCATTAGTCGCGTACTTGTCCAGGCAAACAAGTCAGAAATTGCCAATTTCACGCACAGCTTGATTTTCACAACCTGAAACACATGTCAAAGTCCAGTCAGCACGAGGCTGACACTTACAGTATGATATGTCCAGCTAGGCAAATATCAAAACGTATAGGAATTAGTACTCTAAGTTAAATGTAAAGTGTCATCTTTCACATTACCGTGGGTCTGTTACGAGGTCTACACACGTATACATTTTGCGCCACGTCTTCATACTCCGCAAATGCTTGCAACACGGAACGTTCTCGGTACACCTAGTATTTATTGTCAGAAATTCTGGTCAATTGGGCTACAAACATTCACCACCTACTTGATTTGGACCTTGCCTCACGCGCGTATGTTGGTTTTCACCCCCGCCTCGAAGAAAGAACTCGTCCAGCTTGAGCTGTTTCATTGCAGGACCCGTGGATCTGCCCTGACGTAATCCAAATCTTATATGAAGGCTCTCATTCCAGTATAACTGCTCTTTTGATCCCTCACATTCTAGATCTGGTGCCACCCCTTTGGAGCTGCTACCAGGATCTTTGTGAGCAAATTTTAAATCTATTGGCGCTTTATCACACCTAAAACTACTACTTCAATTTCAATTCGAACATCGCATATCATCACAGCGAATACCAAAGTAAACTATTTTTTTGTATTCATTACACTCGTTTTGTGGTTAAAAGTTGCCTTCTATTTGGTGGTTATTGTGCTATTATTCATTACACTACGAACCTATGAAGGCAAATTAGTTTGTAAATGCTAACCGCAGCTCTCAATACAACAACTTTGCTAATTTTCACGAAATATAAAATTGGGCAGTTGCTACTGCACGTTTCGCACCTGGCTGTTGTTCAGGTGTGGCGCTTGCTGCGCTTCGCCACTGTTGGATGATTTTCCTCGCTCTTGCTCTCCGATGCCATCACCACATCATTGTCAGTCGGGATGGCACTCATCGCACTCGTGTTGTCTTCCGCTTCGTAAGCCTTGGTTTTTAGGTGTTGTGGTGAGATCTCACAGGCCACCTTGCGTTTTTTCAGTGGTGGTTCGACCTCGAAAATCTTGTACTTGTTACCGAGCTCGTACTGAACGCTCCCCTTTGCAATATCAGCATAGAAACCAACGCCATCGGCATGGGAAAATTTGTACACGGCACCAGGTTCAAACTTAATATTGCGCTTGCCATTGACACACTTCGTCGGTTTGGCATCCCACACCGTCACTTGAACCAGATACGGTTTGCGCTTCAGAGGTGTCAAGTCGGCTAGGGCATTTGCTGTCGGCTCGAACACTTCCCGTTGCGCGGCGTCGACCAGCGTAGCACGAGTTCCATGGTCACCGCGAAGTCGTTCCGATTGAAGGCAGCACATGCTGAGCGTAACGCTTACATCAGCAGTTGGGTGCGACGCCAAAATGAATTCTCTAAACTCCGCCACAGTTGAGAATTGGTTCAACGTTTCTTCTTCCTTCTGCTTTAGGACGTCGTTCTTGATAGCTTCTAGCAGATTCATAGTTGTATGTGGTGAAATTGTGCGATGGCGTTGCTTCGTCGCTAGCAAAACTAAAAGTGAGCACTGCCGGCACGAATCATCCGTCCCATTCAAGATACCCACGTCCTACTGCCATTGTACGCGGCGGATAAGGTAAAATAATGCTATATTCGAACAAACCAAAAGGGTGACTATAATTAATTTGCAAACAAACTCTTTCATTGTGATATTACACACATTTCCTCCTCGCCAATTCCTTTAGTTCTGTAAACCACTCTGGCTTGAAGTCTACGAGCAACTTCACAAATTCTGACAAATTCTCGTAATTTTTAAAGCATTCCCGCACCAAATATTACTGGAATTTTGGCTCGATCGTTCGAAGCGAAACGTCAACGTATCCAAGAGATGTGATACAACTTCGTTTAGCCATTGCATCTTCAACAAATCTATTAGCTGATTCATTAGCGAACGTATCCGAAGAAATGCTATTCAAAACGCCATCACTATCACAACCGCTTCTTCCATAATCTTAGACTTTATTTGTGTAGCCCACTTGCATGACACTGCCCAGTACTCGATGTCCATCGTCATTGCCTAGCACAGATACCATACATACGAGATCACTGCATTATTAATGAATTTGAAGTTGGGGCATTAATTATGAGTCCATATTACATTTTGCGACTCCTTCTAGATCTACCAGCCAAACTTCAACCGACAGCACCGTCGTGCCACACCGCACGCATCCTCACCAACGTTTCTAGATATACAGTCACCTTCACTTGATCCACGTAATGGTTTCCAGCTCCAAACCTGGTACATTGTGTCTATTTGCCAATTTTACACCGTTTACATTTATTTTGACGCCCCTAATCTATCTAGTTTGTTAGTACGATGCCTTCCTACATTTTTATCGTAAAATTGAGTTTAATTCCTACTCCTTAGCCTTCAAACCCTGCGCGCATTCTAGTTATTGAACCATCAACGTATCCAAGAGATGCGATACGACTTCATTTAGCCATTGATTCCGCTACTGCAACTTCAACATATCCATTAGCTGATTTACCAACGAACGTATCCGAAGAAGTCATTAGCCTCCAAATCCTGCACGATTATATAGTTATATATTTTTTTAATTTTGATCTACTTCATAAATTCCATATCTACAATTTCATGCTACAACTGTGCTTACTTCCTCCCACACTCATGTCTACAGTAGCTCCAATTAGTATTAATTAAATTCATAGTATTTCGTTGCAACAACTCTGTTATATTATCCTTTAACTGAAAAGAAGAATACCATATAGTAATTGCTGATGCACCAGCAACATGGTCTGATCGTTTCCCCGAGTCTTCATCATTAACGCCATCACGCTGTTGCTGTCGGTCAAGTTGATTCTTGTAGCTGCTGTATGACCCTCACCAAGACGTGCGCTTTTTGAGGGGAGGCGCAATCTCTCTGATCTTATCCAAGTTGCCATACTCGTACTGAATACTGCCCTTCGCGATGCCATCGTACAATCCGACATACTCGACTTGATTAAGAACGTACATAGCTCCAACGTGAAACACAATGTTTGAATCGCCAGCGAAAGCGTTCGACATCTTTGAATCCCAAACAGTCACCTGCACCACATCGCGTTTGTCTTGATAGCCTATACAATCATCAACTGCCTTCAAGGCTGTGTTGACTTCCACACATCTCCTTCCGTCGACCAAGACTACACGGGTAGCGTTAGTACCTTCAAGACGCTCCACGTGAAGGCAACACATTCTCAGTGTCACGCAGATATCAACTGCAGGGTGTGTCATTGTGATGAATTCACGAAAGTCTCTTACGCTTGAAAACATGTTGACAGCTTCCTCTTCCATTTGTTTCAAAACGGCCCCGCGAATGGAATCCAAGAAATCCATTGTGACTTGATACAGCAAAATCAAAAGTGACAGACGCAAATCCGAAAGTTAAATAAGCCAACTTCAACCCCAGTAAGGAAACTGTTCACAGCAGTATTACTTTTGCATGTCATATTTTATTCATATCGACTAGAGAGCCCAGCAAACGGTGGGTAATTGAGGGAGTACTCTTAAATAGTTGGTAAGTTGTTCCAGGCTCTGCTCGAAGCCCAGAGAGATATTAAAGTGGTGCACCATACTGCGTGAAAAGGCGTAGCGCTTGGCCAGATCCACTTTGTGTAGCGATAGGAGAATAGGCACCAGCAACTTCCCACGGTCCTCTGCGAAAGCCAATTGATCAGCAAGAAGGTCGCAATTTGCAGACAGCGGAGACACCACCACTAAGACGACAGAGCAGGCGAGAATGGCATCTTTTGCAGCCAATTGCCGCGTTTCAACAGGTAAAGGAGCCACTGGTTGCTCAATGCAGCTCAAATCTGCGCCGAAACCGCCGCTTTGAACATCGCTGTTCACAGTATCTTGCGGCCGATGCGCATATTGTACCGCATGAACTGTTTGATCCACAACACAGCGTATTCCCTGCTTGAGCAACGATTTCTGGAGGCGTAGACACAATGAGCGGTGGATATCACCATGCGCAATAAAGACGAAAGAGTCTGTACCGGATGTGAGCGCGAAAGACGAAGCCAATGAGTCAATCCGTCGTAATGGCCGAATAAGTGGCACGTTCAGTGGCCCTCTGGGAAGCTGATCGCTGCATTCGACGTGTCGATTTCTTCACACTCGCTTTGCTTATCATGATCCTTAGACATTCCACACAATGCTCTGTCTTCTTCCTCCGGATAACACTCACTCTCGTTGCGACGGCTTCCATGGCGTGACGCGTCTCCGCTAACAGTAGCATCAGTCTCATGACCAGGAAGTTGTGCTTGTTGCTGCTGCTGCAACTGGCGCCGAGCTAGTCGTGCACGATGCTCCTCGATTTGATCTTGAATACCGTCCAGTAGCATCCTTAAGCAGTGGCAAAAGGCCTCGTCATTGTAGTTCGGAACTAACTCGAGGTTGCTTAAGACGCGCTTGCCCACCATATTGACCACCACGTTCGTAGTATCATCTTCACTGTACACTTCCCCCTCATGTGAGTCAGTGTCAACTGTATATGAGCTATTCCTCGCCATCCGCTGCAGATCAGCATCATCTCCTGTAGAACTTACACCGTTATTGTGCTTAACTGCCGATCGAAAGTCAATCACTTGGCGGGTCCACAGGTAAACTTGTAGCTCTTCAGATATCTCCATATCCTCGCATTGTATAGCCACGACAGAAATGTCTGCATTTTGGCAAAAGCGAGTTCTTTCATGCACCATTGTGACTGTGGGTAGTCTTTCGTGAGTACAGCTAATACAAGAGCACTGCTATGGATCCCGCGAGCAATCTCTTGACGCCAGACGGATCCATCAGTGATCCCAGTAGGTCCCATAGTGTCGATCCAAGTTGTCACTCGGTGGCGCTCTAACGAGTCTCGAATCTTCCGTGCTAACGGTGCGTGAGCATGACTGTAGCTGATCATAAAGTCGCGCTGACCTGCCTCCTTCTTCGCAGCGAAGCGTAGTGCTGGCGAACGTGCGCAGTCGATCGCACGTTGACCGAGCAGATTGACTGCTGTTAAACTTAGGCCAGCACGAAAGAAAAGAACCGCTGCAGTTTGATTGCGTCGCCGAAGCGCAACATGGAGAGCAGAATCGCCATTGCTTGTACGTGTAGCGCGCAGATCGACTTCATCTTCCAACAGCAGCTGGAAAATACGGGGGTCAAGTCCACGCGCTAACGATCTCTGGCCGCTCAGCACCGCCTCCATTCCCCCATCCTCGCTTCTCGACCCATGTCCGTGCGAAGGCGATCGTTTGAGACTCGCGGGCGACCTCCAGAGCAACCTTAGCGGCTTCGATAGCGCAGAGCGAACACGAATCGCTGCTTAGAACCACGCTCCCACGCCTCTATCCTATTTCAGTACAGAAAAACAGTGCATTCTGAACGTGTAGCCATGACTTTTTACAGAGTTCTTACGGCTCTTTATCCCTTCCAATATATCAGTTTTGATGCCCTTTATGACTAAATAGGACTGTCCCTCGACGTTAATCGTTACCAGCGTAACGGTTCGCATGGGTACGCGCCGTAAGGCCGTGAGCGTAAAACGTTCCTAAAACTTTCTTGAACAGCGCAATCCTTTGGCGCCTGATACAAAGCGACTCTTCATACAGAGCATAAAAATGACTCCTCTTTTTAGTGACTGTTAATACTACAAAAGAGGTCACTACCGCGCTTTTCTATTTTTCTTCCCCGTCACTCCCTTTCAAGGGTTCTTATACACAAGTATTTTTCGCCAAAAATGGTCCCTAGGCGGTTTGATTATAAATGTCTACCCTAACCCTTTTCTAATACTTCGTAAATACTCCTGTAAAAAGAGTAGTTGTCTTACTAATTCGTTTCATTATAGGGCCAAGAAACGGACGCACGATAATACTGGGGCTTTGCCCCAATAAGTCTAAGATTTAAAACTGATGTGTGGTAATGATTGCACTGGTCGGAGAAGTCGGAGAAATGACTTTATGCATGTGATATGCCTACATATTGAAATTTGTAAGAGCATGTCCATATTTCCTGAGTCCCTTCCAACCCGATATGTCGGAGCCAGCTCCAACGGTTTAACCTAACCCTTACCATTTCGATTGGCCAAATTATCTTGTCAAGACCGTACGATTGGCTGTCTACTAAATAAAAATGGATGATTGGTGATTAATACCAATACTAAAATTAAGTAGGGTCTGAGAATTGATGATACTCGTCCATAACAGGCAAAATCAAAAAAATAAAACTGGTTTTTAAATTAGTTTAAAAAGCAAGCGACAAACCGTCTGTATGGGTTTTTCATCGATTAAATTAGCCAATCAGATAGCGGTATTATTTGTTGAAAGACTCCGACATTGTTCAAACCAGCCATGTTGATCCCCGAGGTCTCGTCGGTGTCGGCGTCTACGACCGACACGCAATGCTCACTGCTGCGACGCCTCAGCACGCTCGGCCTGCTGTATGCTAAGCTCTCGCTGCGTCAGCTTTGCGATTTAGCGCCGCCCGTTCCCGCGTTCAACACGGAGCCGCGCGATCTGGCGCTGAAAGCCTCGCTGTTGGACGGTAGGGCGTTGTTAGGCCCATTCTCGGCCGAAATGCTTGAACCACTGGCTGCGTGGCTAGACCAGGGTATTCACAAGGTACTGGTAGATGCCGCATCCAGCGAAGACGCTGAGCTGGAGCGTGTAGCCATCGCTGTCTCCGAGCTGCCAGCCAATCGTGTGGTGCTGCGCATTGCCGTGTCGTCGCTGCACGCATCCGAAGTCACTGAACTTGGAGAAAAGCTAGCAAGATTAGTTGATACTGTCAGCGGCGTAGTGTTTGTCATCAACTCTGTAACACTGGTGCAGGAGAACGGATTCGAAGATGTGTATACGAGCTTGCAAGCGTTGAGGAAGAGTGTGGATGAAGGATTTCTCTTTGCCGTCGAGATGAGTACAGGGCCTACTGCAACTTACAACTCGGAAGTGGCATTGGCCAGGATTCAACAGCTTCACCACAAGCACATCTGTATTGTGTGTCCTGGTTACTGTAGTGGCGAAGGAGAGCAACATGATATGGCTACAGAAGACGGAGCAGCTGTGGTGGACGCCGCATTGGCCTTCGTCAAGTGCCTACGTACAGACCGTCCCGACAGTCTCTTTACTACCGTCGTGGCTGACGAAGCAGGTGTCGCCCTGGGACTAGTGTACTCTAGTGCCGAGAGTATCATCGCTGCGGTGTCTAGTGGCCGGGGCGTGTACTACTCTCGCTCACGTGGTGGCCTCTGGAAGAAGGGAGAGAGTAGCGGCAACGCCCAGAAGCTCATCCAGATCGACATGGACTGCGACAGCGATGCTCTGCGCTTCACAGTGAACCAGACTGGCGCAGGCTTCTGCCATCTCGACACGCGCACGTGCTGGGGTCACGACGGCGGTCTGCGCGCACTAGAAAGCATGCTCTTCAGTCGCCACGAGAACGCGCCTGCTGAGTCTTACACGAAGCGGTTGTTCGACGATGCCGAGCTGCTACGTAACAAGCTCGTGGAGGAGGCGCAGGAGCTCGCAGAAGCCGAATCAGTCCCAGATGTGGCTGGTGAAGCCGCTGACGTCATGTATTTCGCCATGGTGCGATGTGTGGCAGCAGGCTGCAAGCTCAGCGACGTTGAGGTACGATTAAATTTTGCTTTTTTTCTTATATTCCGGTGGTTCTCTTAAAAAAATACTTTTTTGCAGAGAATGCTTGACAAGCGCGCGTTGAAGGTGAAGCGACGACCTGGGAACTCGAAGGCGTACCGTATCTCGGCAGCCAACAAGATCTTGAACACCAAGGGCATGCAAAGTGGCTCAGCGTCGGCGGTATCAGCTTCTGCACTTAGCGAGAAGAGCTAGATCCTAGAAAGCCGGAACAGGGCACCTTTAGAAGACAGCAACATGAACGTCTACCGGGCCTATGCATACACTGCGCGACAACAGTATATGGACTCCCCTTGTTTTGTCCATGTGTTTAAGGCATTCTCTACATCCAGGTATTTTCGGGCAGTCGACGAGAAGTAAGCCAAGTATCCTAGTATTTTTCTTCGTGTTTCTGGCAGTTAGCGTACGAAGCGGCTACTGCTGCCTCCGTAACGCATAGCCGTATTGCCATCACTCCCCCGCATTAACTCATGCGTTCGGTTGTCGAATAGTAGTCCAGAACGCTGCGGATTGCGTAGTATTGAGTCATTACGAATCAACCAGTTTACTCGTCCTCCTCATCATCCTCGTGGGCGTCCTCCTCCTCTTCTTCTTCATCCTCTTCTTCATCTTCCTCATCCTCGGCGAACTTGGACCAGTCGATGTGGTGGTACAGACGCTGTTCGTGCAAAATAGAATGTGTCAGCACCACCAGAATGGATCATAGCTCCTGCGGACTGCGTTGTTTCTACAGACAACGTCAAGGTACGTACGCCGCGGTTGTTGGCCTCCCAGATGTAGTTCGTGGCCGAGCCGTAGACGCCCTCGGCGATCAGCGTGGCAATCAGCACCGTGGTCACGTACACGGGCGAGCTCTTCATGAAAATATTGTAGGCGCCGTCAAACGCACCCTTGCCGTTCACAGACGAGCGCTTGGTGGACGCCATGCGGGCGCCCTGACGCTTGGCCTGCGTGGCCGCCTGGCGGATGGTTCGGCTCAGCATCGTCGTCTAAGGATTTCTGTACGGTGTGCGTCTTCTTTAGCTCAACAGCAATGGCAGGAGGGGACGGACGAGCCTGCGGCTATGAGAGGCTCAGTGTTTCAAGCAACCTTCGGACGACATTACCAACATATTATGTTCAAACCTCACAAACTACACCAGACACACACCAAAGAGCCGTTTTTTGTCTTGGTCTGAGTACCGGTATGCCAAAAAGGGGGGGATTTCTGCGATTTCAAAACAACCGGCGCGAGATCAAGAAGTGAGAATAGTCAATTCGAACGTATTGCCGCCCGCTAAAACCCTAGGAGAAGCGGTGCCGGCTCGACTAGCGGAGCCGAGTCACAGCCTTATTTGCCTCATGGAGCCCCTCGCCACCGGGAAGCGGCGACGGCCAGCGTCAGCGTCGCTATCGCCGCCACCTCCGCCGCGTCAACCCACGCGAGACGATGAGAATAGCGCTAGGAGCTGGAAGAAGAGGCGACTGGAGTCAGCGACTACTGAAGGGACAGAAGAGAAACGTTTGGAGCTGCGTAGTCCCGAGCCAGAGGAAAAGGATGCTACGCCTAAGGGAAAGCGACGGCGTAGTGTCTCGCCAGAGAAGAAGGAGATACAGGAGGAGACTAGCAACAGCTGCAGTAGCAATGACGAGAAACAGGAGACCAAGCGACGTCGTGTAGGCGAAGAGGGCGGTACTTCTTCGTCCCCTCTCGATCTACCGGCCTCCCCACTGGCCAATCTCAGTGGGAGACACTTACGGACTTCAGCAGAACAGGAGAAGAGGCCTACAGAGGAGAAAGCGAGATTCCCTCCGTCACCTATTGTCATCCCTCCACGAGAGGAAGACGACGATATCTCCAACCGAGAAAACGTCGCGACCTACACCAACTTGGAGGACTTCGTTGTCAGCTCACAAGGCAGTGACGCTGATCTCGTCGCAGCTTGCGCCAATCTAGAAAACGACGTTGTGGACTGCAGTCAGGGCTCTCAGAATAGCGATGTCGAGCGGGTACGGCAGCGTACCTCGCTGCGGACAGTACAGGTTACGCCGCCTCCTTCGGCACGGATGATGGATAGGAAGAATCCTCCGCCTCCACCGAAGAGGCCGCGTCGCAATTATCGCCGTGGTATCGTGTACGCGCGGGCTTATCCGCGGTTAGCATTGTCCCCCCTTGTGGACAACTCGCCTCCTAGCTCTCCGCGCGTCTTCCGGTCTCTAGAGAACGAATTTGCGTTTGCGATGCAGGACACGCCTGAAATCCGACCTCGGGTTCGCCCAGCGCCGAGAATGGCGCGAGGCTCACGACGATCCACGCGAGCAGGGAGCTCTCGAGCACGGCGGTCCCTGGACACACCCACCTCGACGATGGTATTGAGGTCACGACTGCTAAATCCGAGCCTGAGTGCAGACGGCGGCAAGCCGGAAAACCAGCGCGAGCGGGAGCAGCGTGACGCTCAACGCCGACACGAGTAAGGAGGGGAAGTGAGGGCTGATATGAGTGGCTCCACCCGCATGGACCATGGGTGCCTTCGTCATGACGTCGGACTGGAGGCGATTTAAGTACTTTTTATTGTTAGTTTAAGTTCTTATTTTTAGGAATTAGGTGCTGAGATAGCAACCTAGACACTGTAGTTTTAAGATGTGAAATGCACTAATTCCACTGTTTTATTCATAATTGTAAGTGTTTTAAAGCTTCACTCCGAAGGTTTTATACAGCGAGTTTGTCCACCAAGCGATTTATTCATTTCAACGACCATGAAGGTGTTGCTGATCAATGAGGGCTCGCTGAGCGACTTTGAGGTGCTCTCGCTCATGCAGGAGCGCAAGGAGCAGCGACTACATAAGTCCGCTATGGTCGCGTATGCTGAGCGCAATTGGATGGACCATAAGGTGCTCAAGTTCCTCACTCAGAGCCACTCGCATTGCTCCACTTTGACCTCCAGCAGCATCCAAGACTTCCTCAAGGAGCTGAAACAGGCGGATCTACCTGCGCTCTCTTCAGCTGAGACGCTGCAGTTCATCAACCAGCTTCCCACGGAGCTCGTGGACATTCATCTGATCATTGAAGACTGCGCAGGGCGATTCTCAGAGACCCAAGTGGACGAGCTTATCCGCATCGTCGAGCGGACGTTAGCGGCTGAGTTTCTAGAGCGACGGAATGCTGAAGCTCAGGCTGAAGGCGCAGCTGAAGAAGCCGAAGAATAGTGACGATCAAAGTGCGAAACGTAAAATATAGAACGGATGCAAGGCCTTGCCTGCGCCATTGAGAAGTAACCCAAGCCTACGAGCAGAATGCAAGTATCAGAATGAAATCTGCTCCAACCAAGCCACTTCAGAGTCCTTAGACCGATCACCTGGTCGAAATCGGAGAGATTTCCTCTGCTATCTGGCTACCAACCGCCTTCAAGTCCTCGTGTGGCAACCTAGAAATGTCCCTCGAGTGTCCGCATTAGCTTGAGTCCTGTGGATGTACGTGTGTTGAGGTGAGTAGAATGGCAGTGTTGCAGCTTGTCTTACTGGCTGGCGCGTGCCGTCTGTACAGCGGATCTGGCCTCGGGAAACATGCCCACGTACTCCTGCGACGACAGATATCTAACACTAATCTGTCGCTTGTTGAACCACCGACCATGCAGCTTCTTGGCGGCAGACACGGCAGCTTCTACAGTTCCAAACAGCACGTACACGAGGCCTCCTTGTTTCTCCTTCTCCACGTACGTATGCAGCACAGAGCCATACTGGCCACACTCTTCCTCGACATCTTGCTGGATCTCCACGCCCCACTCCGGGTTCCCGCTCTTTTGCTCCTGATACACGTCGAACATATTCTTCACCACGAAGCAGAACGACTCGCTGCCTTCAATCTCCGACGATGACATCAGCGCCGTAGCTTGTTCCGCTCTCTGCGCGGCGGTAGCGGCCATACTATTGGTGTACGCAGCAGTGGACGCCGTGTATCCGCCAACTCCACTCATGGACGGGAACAGATTCACGTCATTTCCAGCGAGCTTCGCCATCAACGCCGAGCGCGACTGCGCGTTCATACTCAAGCCCTCACCCTCCTCGTCCTCCAGCTTCCATCGTCCACCTGTCGCGTTATTATCCACACTTGACACGCCTGTGCGGTTCCCCACTGCGTTCTCATTCACAGGACCCAATCGTAGAAAACTGCCTGCCAGCTCCAACCCGTTGCCCTTGGACAGGGCAAAGTTGGCTTCCTGTGGACTGCTGAACTGTATAAAACTGAAGCCCTTGGAGCGACCCATCTCATCCCGGTTGATCGTCACTGAAAGAACCTCTCCAAACGACTGGAAGACGATTCGTAGATCGTCTTCAGTGATGTTCGTGTGGAGGTTTCCGCAGTAAATGCGACTCGCAGCGGATAAGGCGGACGCAGACATGCCACCGCCCGAGATGGCGCCTGCCAGTCCTGCGCCGGACCCATCAGCACTCAGAGGACCGCCAGAAGCTGCAGTGCCGTTCATAACCGAGTCTTTCTTGGCTGCAAAGTTTTTCTCGGCTTCTGACACCTTGATCATGATGGGGAATACCTGGAAGTCCGGCACCTGTCCATTCAGAAGCAAAACCTTTGGCACATCTTCCAGATTCGACAGTTCCACGTACGCAAAGCCCTTGGAGCGGTTGGTGAACTTGTCACGGATCAGCAACACGTTCTCCACCTTGCCAGTCTTGGTTAGAAATCGCTCCAAGTCCTTCTCGCGCACTTTTTGAGTCAGTTGGCCCACGAAGACTGTACGGTGGTCTCTCGTGAGTTCCATGAGTTCACGCTGCTTTGCACGCTCTGCACGCTCAGCCGATGTGCTTCGTTCTCTCTCCTCCTTTGGAGCCGAGCGAGAGCGACTTTTGCTCTTGCGTTTCTTTCTGGATGAACGCTCCCTGCTGCGGCTGCGACTGCGTCCTTTATCTCGTCGAGAGCTCCCGCGACTGCGACGTGAAGAGCGGGAGCGAGAGCGACGAGAGCGACGAGAGCGACGCGGACTTCTGGATCGGGAGCGTGGGCGATCCCGATGACGACGTCGCGAGTGACTTCGACTGCGCGTCCTGCTGCGACGTCGAGAGGAGCGGCGTGAGTCCTCCTCTGGTCTGTCGTTCTTCGCATCCTCGTCGTCCTCCTTGGACTAAGATACAATAGCAAAAGACACGAGGATCAGTTGATACGTTCGTTTTATCACGATAACTCGAGCAATACAGAATATTCAAAATCCATCTTTGCATGGTCAGATAGCGAAGCGTCTTTTCTTCACAGTGTCGTACCTTGGCAGCAGCCTGGATGCCTTCCTGCAGCAGTGAATCAATGTCCTCGTCCGCCATCACCACCGCAATATCCACTCGCTTTCTGTCGCTTGAGGGGCTGAAAGTGCAATTCATTTGGCTCCATGCAATTCAAAGCCCACAATATGTAATAGCCTTTCACTCATCATGATGGGCTGGTGTTTAGTACACAAAGTGTATCCATCTCATACGTTCCCCTAACGATGGCGACGATGGAGGAGCTGCGCGCCGCAGGCAACGCCTTCTTCAGCGCGAAGGACTTCAAATCCGCCGTGGACAAGTACACAGAAGGTCTAGATGCTTCTCCTTCGTCTTCTGACCTCTCTGGTGACGACCTAAAGGCCGTGGAGGCGCAACGCGTGTTGCTTTGGAGCAATCGCGCCGCCTGTCTCCTGCAGCTCGAGGACTTCGCTGCAGCGGAGAAGGATTGCACACTGGCGCTGGGTGTGGAGCCAGACAACACCAAGGCGCGATACCGTAGAGCACAGGCGCACATGGGTATGGGAAACATGACGCAAGCCTTTAAGGATGTACACCTGGTGCTGCAGCACGCGCCGAGTAATAAAGCGGCGGCTGCGTTGGCTCGGCAGATCCAAGAGCGCGTGCGAGAAGACGTCCATGGTGTGCAAAAGGCATTGGACAGTATCGTAGCTGGTGTACATGGGGAAAAAGGCGATGCAGACGTGAAGGAGGTGCTTAAGGAGCAGGAGAAGACTGTGGAGGCCTTGCAATATCTTGAAATGAAGAGCGTCTCGGAACTCGCGAGTTTGCCTGAGGAAATTGCAAAGAGAGAGGGACTGGTTGTGTTATGGAGAGCAGCTAAAAGGCTTATGGAGCTGAGCGAGAGTGAGGAGAAGGAGAGGCTGTGGACGATCTTGTCCCATGTGGCCTCTTTGCTCTCAATTTTAGCATCGGCGTCGATGGCACTCGCCGGAAGGACGTTTGAAGCGAACAATGGGGCGCTGAACAGCTTACTAGAGCTGTTACATAACCAGGTGGCGCTGGAGTACGAAGCGAACGGTGAGGTGCAGATGCCGATTAGAGGACGAAAGGCGATTATTCGACTCTCCGCGTTCATCTTCAAGTATCTGCTGATCGCGGCCAAGTCCGATGACGACGCGTGTGTACGTCGCGTGCTTGGTGGGATGCTGGATGGTCTACGTAGTCGTGAACGCGTGCTGCAGATTGCGGCGCTGGACGGACTGCTCCACTTCATCTCTGTATTGGGCGAACAGACTTCGATGGTGGCAAATGATGACGACAGTGTGGCGCAGCACTTAAAGGCGCGCTTTGCAACGTTGGCGCAGGAACTGGGGCTGCTCTCGTTGCTGCACACTACAGCATCCAGTGCATTGCCAGGGTTTGCAACTACTGCTGAATCGTCGAGTTCGGAGCTGACGGGCGTGCTGCTGAGTCGTCTTCCTCTAGTATTCACGCAATGTCTGGCGCACTTTGAAGGGGACGATACGATGCTGAAGAAAATGGTAAGAGACTGGTGTGTGTCTCCTGTGCTGGTTGCGCGGGCTACGAACCGCACTCAGCTGGCTCAGGGCTCTGCGTCGTGTCTGCTGCTCTCGGCGCTCTTCCTTTCCAACGCGAAGCTTGCGCTGTGGGCTGTGCAACAGACTGGGAATGACGGTACGGCGTTCCTGACTCGCTTGCATGAGTTCCTGACTGCTTCGCGAGCTTTCGACGACGTTAAGGCGAACACTCGACAGCTGCAGGAAATCTGGGTCGACTGTGTGGCTAGTATCTGTGGTGTGGAGCATGGACCAGCGTGTGTGCCTCCTGCATTGAGGATTGAGATCTATCGCATGTTGCAGGCTTCGTTGGATGACGAAGAAGACTTGATGCTTCGTGCCAGTGCTCTGAGTATTCAAGTGAAGCTCGGGATTGTGGAGAAGACGCTGGAATTGCCGTCCGCGGACGGTCAGTTTCTTATGGACAGCGTATTTGAAGTACTTGCGAGTGCAGAACCCGTGGAAAGCAAGCGCAGAGAAGAAGAGAAAGCCAAGCAGAGTAAGGAAAGCACGAAGAAGGAAGTACCGCGATCGCAGCTGTTCTGGAGCGGAGTTTCTCCTAAGGAACGTGGAATTGAGGCTTTATCGTACTTAATCACGTACACCCCGGTCAAGGACGCTTTCGTCAAGCACGCTGGAGCCGTTGCTAGTGTGTTCCGAGTCGAGTTTCCCAGCGCAAGGGACTCAAGTAGTGGAGCGCAGGCTAGCGCTGGCTTCAGGTCGAACGTTTACTATGGGATCGGTTATATTTTGCATCACGTCTTGACGTCCGAGGCGGCTATTAAGCGGAAGCAAATGGAGGGCATGGAGATGACGGCGGATCAGTATGAAGAGCTGCAAAAGGCCTTGAAGCAGAAGTCTGCGCTGGACGATGGCGACACTCCTGAAAGCGTCCAGTGCCGAGTGATTAAGCTCGCTGCGTCTCGTGATGTGTTGACTACATTGGTGCAGCTATTAAAGCTGTCTGCTACCAAGTCGGAGAACATTATGGAGATGGCTACACTCAGTGCTCTACATGCGGCCGAAGCGCCGACAGTACGCGGCAATCTGGTGCAATGTGGCGTCTTCCAGGCGCTGATCCCGTTAGCGCTCCATCACATCGCTGTAGCCAAGAGCAAAGACGACAAAGCCAAGAAATCGTCGCAGATTCAGGGCACCAAGATCTCAAACGCGGCAGGCCAGGCGATGGCCAAGATCTTGATCAGTACGAACCCCAACTTGATCCCTTCGTCGTCGTTGTTCTCGTCTATCCGTCCGCTACTGGATCTGTGCAAGGGCGAGCAGCAGTTGCTGCATTTTGAGGCGCTTATGGCGCTCACAAATGTCGCCAGCGTGTCAGAGGAGACGAAGGCGCGTATCGTGGGAGAGCCGCAGGGTCTTTCAACGTTGCAATACCTGCAGTTCTCGGAGCATGAGCTCGTTCGTCGTGCTGCCACGGAGGCCATTTGTAACCTGCTTCCGAACGAAAAAGTGGTCGAGCAGGTCTTCATGAACGACGAGAAGGTGCGTCTGTGGCTCGCGTTCGCGTCTCTAGAAGACGAAGCGGAAGACTTCGAGACTGCACGAGCTGCTGGCGGTGCGTTGGCGATGGTGTCGCAGGTGCCGCAGGTTAGTTGGGTGATCCTGCGTCAAGGTGGATTCAAGGCCTTCGCTGCCATCATCGAAGAAGGCTCCAATGTCGAGACGCTGCACCGTGCTCTGTTCGCGATGCAGAACCTGTTTGAGGCTCTATCCAGTGCGGCTAAGGACGAGGAGAAGGCAGAAGAAGGAACCAAATTCATTGAGGAAGTCAAACAGCATAGTGGGAAATTGAAGCAGAAGCTGGCAGCTCACAGTGGTAAGGACCAACTTAAGGAAGCAGCTCAGGCTTGCCTCGCAGCCTTGGAGCAGGTGATCGGGTAGTTGTAGGACAGTAGAAATTGTCTGAATGAATACATTTATATCGGATCTGTTTAATGCTCCATTTTGATAGCTGACGGGGAGATTGCAGCGCCGTAGACTGTCACGATGCAGTAGATGGTGCTGTTCTCCCAGAGCACCGTGCAGTATCCGTCCATGGTCGGATCCCAGAAGCAAGAGGCGGCTGTTGTCATGCCTGCGCCGGTCTTCTGCATGATGAGGCATGTAACTGCGTACTTGAAAGGCTTACTGAGGTTCTGCAGCCCCGTGAGTACACTCGCCACCAGCGTGTTGGACCAATCCATCACCTTCTTGCGGTTGTACACCGTGTCCTTCAACGCCGCCTCGATCGCCGTCTTGGCTATTGGCAGCACATCCTCCTGCGAGAATTCACTCTACAAAGCAGCATGTTAGTCAATGGAAAGTGATACAAGACCACGTCGGCTTGACCTCGTTAGTGTCCATGGATCACGATGTCTGATGGATACTTTCTGTGTCGTTTCGAATCTCTCGTAATTAGTCGTCCAGGTGAGCCACATCACAGATACACAAACGTTCTGTCCAAAGACGTGACACATACCTAACTAAGCTTGAACTTAAAAAAAGCGACGAAAATATCGGACAGAGCGCTGCATGAAACTTGCCATTCACTTAACGATTTGGTCCAGGCGGGAAGACGAGAGCTATGATTGACGACTCGATCGCTGTGCAGCGTCTACGACAAGAGCGCAAAAACTGGCGGCGAGACCACCCAGCGGGATTCTGGGCGCGTCCTATTGCCAATGACGACGGCTCGCTGAACCTCATGATGTGGCACGCTGGCATCCCAGGCAAAGCCGGCACGGACTGGGAGGGCGGCGTCTTTAAGATGTCGCTTGCTTTCTCCGGGGACTACCCGAGCAAGCCGCCGCTCGTCAAGTTCACTCCGCCGCTCTACCATCCGAACGTATATCCGTCTGGCACAGTCTGTCTGAGTATTCTGAACGAGGACAAGGACTGGAAGCCTAGCGTGACCATCAAGCAGATCCTCAAGGGCGTGCAAGACCTGCTGGACCAGCCCAATATGGAGGACCCAGCACAGCGTGAACCCTACATAGACCTCAAGAACGACCCGGAGCTCTACAAGCGCAAGGTGCGTCAGCTGGCGCTCAAGAACCGCGAGAGTTAGAGGAGAAACGCAAGTCAGGAGGAATAGGAGGTTTAAATACAGTCGGGAGTTGTGAGAAGAAGGAGAAAAATGCGTTTTTGGTTGTATTAGACTACACTGTAGTCATGCTCGTTCATCCTCCTATTTAGTGACGATCCTGGAGGGATAAAAGACACTTGCTGCGACTCTAGTCCTTCTTGAGTGCGAACATCTCCCTGTCAATACCCGAAGCCTTGATTGTCAAGATCTCCACGCTGTCGCCCGTGTAAATATCTCTCTGCACATAGAAAACAGCAGCACATAACCATCAGAAACGTATTCAAATGCCGTGTTGTTACCGTTGCCACTTACTTCTCCAGCCGTAATGAACGCGTCCTTGATGATGTCCTTGGTCTCCTGCAGTGTGAGCGCCTTCTTCGGGTCCGTGCGGGTATCGTGCTCCACCAAATTGTCCAGAAGCGGGATCATCAAGTGACCTCCGCTGCCCTGAGCCGCGCGCGTGACGCGATCGTATGAGCCAATGGCGTCGTACGTGTACACAACGCCCTTGCCGTTCTCGTCGATACCGCACAGGATGCAGAAGGCGTAGTACGGGAAGAAGCGACGCGAGTAGAGTGTGTTCATCAGCAGCTGCGACATGGCGCTCGAAGTCATGGACGTCTCATTGTCGTGCTGGTACATTTGCGCACGGATGCTCAGCACACCGCGTAGTTGGATAATGTCATTGTGCGAGCCGGGGCATCCCAGCACCGTCGTGGGCGTCAGCTCGTGCAGCTTGCTCTCATCGCGACTGAGGATCGAGTAGCCCGTGCTCAGTCGTGTGTCGCCAGCAACAACCACAAAATCCTCGCCCGCGATGGCCAGCACAGTGCCGCCGTTGAAGTCGTATGGCTCCCAGTTCGCGCGCGCCTGTTCATGCACACCCTCGGCCTGCACATCACGCAGCCCCAACTTGGCATCACCGCTCGTCGTCCACGCCACAGCTTCCGGCATACTACGAGACATCGCTACTCTGGATAAAGATGGCTCGATCTTTAGCCTGAAGATTTTCTTCTCTTTGGGGGGAGATACTATTCGTCATTCAAACAAGGATTGATCCCCGATACAGTGACACAGAACCGATAAACCGGTCTTTTAAAAGATCGACTTGACCTGCGTTTTGTATCAACACTCCGATTCAAATCGGTATACCGATCAGTATTGTTGGCTGCCGCGAGCGGCGAGCGTTCATTCCAGCCGTACAGTGAGACCTGTCAAGTTGCCGTCCCCTCTTGCTGCAGCTCTCCCTTCCTTGCTGCTCTACACACCCCAAGGGCATCACTATCAGTCCACAGATCAAGTCCGCTAACTAACTGACACAATGGAGCGCGAGCCGTGTCCCTTCCGTATCGTGGAGGACGCGGGCGGAGGTTTCGTGCTAGGCGCCGTGTTCGGCTCTGGCTGGTACACGTTCAAGGGTGCGCGTAATTCGCCGTCCGGCCAGCGCTTCCGCGGCGCCATCTACAACGCTAAGATGCGCACACCCGTTCTGGCCGGTGGCTTCGCTGTCTGGGGTCTGCTCTTCTCCTCATTCGACTGCTCTTTCGAGGCTCTGCGACGGAAGGAGGACCCATGGAACTCTATCCTGGCCGGCGCGGCCACAGGTGGCGCTTTGGCAGCCCGTGCAGGCCCGCGCGCCGCCGCAGGACAGGCTCTCATTGGTGGCGTGCTGCTGGCCGCCATTGAAGGCGTGAGCATCATGGTGAACGAATGGTTCGCCCCGCAACCCGACCAGGGCATGGCTGGCGACATGATGGGCAACCCGGAGCTGGACGAACAGAAGCTGGCACCGCCGTCGTTCTAATTGGACGATGCGCTCGGCTGTTGCCGGCTTGTGTTTGTTATATAGAGAGCAGGAAGCTTCTGCTCTGCGGATATGGGGCCACAACGTGTTGCTGCCCTCCTTAATTATAGGAAGGACCTACGCTCCCGGATCGTTAGGATCTGGGCCGAGGATACATAGAGAACCAGATTGGAGAGGTGTGTGCAAGTTCAACGCCTGCTTTGAAGCGGAGCAAACGTGAGCTTGTGGACGACGAAGTGCGAGAGGAAAGATGGCGAGAAGAGAAGCGCAGGTGTCGACAGGTGAGAAAGAGAACAAAGAGACGGCGATAACTGGCGCGAAGAACGAATGGCAATGTAACCTTAGACGCTTCAACGCGCTTCCGTCTTTTTAAATTGAGTTTGCAAGCTGAAGCGGAGTCGTCAATCGTTATTTCTGTCAGATATGCACTTGAGGCGCGACGAGAAAAACCGGCAGAAACGCTGCGCCGAAACGGACCTGAAGGTTAGGACGCATTCCCATCATCGAGTGGCAAGACGCGACTTGATACAGCAGCAAGTCCGTAAGCTGTAAAGCTCATTGAAGGACAGCAAGATGGCGGAGATCAGCTACTATGATGCAGACTTGAGTGACGCGATCACGAAGCTCAACGAACTCATGGGCAAAGCTGCTAAGGCGCCACCTGGAGTCCGACCCGAAGTACGATGGCTGAGAATGACATTGTAGGGTTTCCTCTAAGCTTGTGTGGTGTAGATGCTCGCAATGGCCGAAGTGAAGCTCAAGGAGATGATTGAGCTCAAGAAAGGCTTCCAGCTAGCACTTCGTCAAGCTCCGCGTGACCAAGTTGCTGCATTTCGCGAGGTTCGTGCTCGTATGAGCTCTGTAAAGGTACAAAACTACAACAGACTCTTAACATGGGACGATGTAGAAATTCGAGGAGCATAGTGCTCGCGTTGAAGAGCTGTCGAGTGAATTTCGATGGGCTAAAGCTGAGCAAGAGCGCAACGGTCTATTCGGTGATCGGGCTACCACAAGCGCCGCTGCAGCCAGAGGCACAAATGGCTTGGGCAACAAAGACTTGCTCGATAAAACTCTGGACATCCAGTCGAAGACGGAACAAAGCCTTATGAGCACGGCAAAGATGGTTGAGCAGTCGAAAGACGTCGCAGCAGCCACAGCAGAGGCGCTACGAGGCCAACGTGAGCATATCGTGGAGATCACAGACGCTGTGATGGGGATCGAAGACAGTTTGCAACGAGCTGACAAGCTGATCCGCTCTTTCGCGCGGCGTATGGCCACAGATCGAGTTATTCTGCTCTTTGCCTTCCTGGTGATCGTCGGAATCGCGGGCATCGTTGGCTACAAGTCGATGCATCCGAATGACACGACGTTCTACGTGCCAGATGAGGTTACTCCCCCAGATCCCACCGCACTCTACAATACCACTGTGGCTGCTTTAAACAGCACACTCAACTCATGAACCCATCTAGCATAGCTACAGCATATCACAACGTGAACGAATGTAATCCTTATACCTATCTAGGAGCTGTCACTACTTGACCCCGATTCAGATTCAGACTCGGACTCTTCTCCGGAACCTTCACTGGAGTCGCTTTCCTCGTCTAGGTCGTCAGCTTCCGACTCGACATGCAAGAACTCTTTGAGTTGATACAATTTCTGTAGCTTCGCTCGATGCCCTGCTTTCTTAATGTGCATGGCATCCAGTGTCTTGTCATCCAGATCGCCCGTGGCTAACAGGAAAGTAGCATCATCGAAGCCCTCATCAAAGAACGACTGCGCGTACTCCACCAACCCGATGCTTGCCAACCAGCTAGAAAGCTGCGTTCGACCGGCGGCACGAGTTGCGTAGTCTACGAGAGCCGCGCGTACGTCATAGAACTCAAGTTCCTCTGCAATTTCGACCGGTGTCGTTCCCCTCTGACAATTAAAATCTAAGAGAATCGTCATACATTTCGAACATAACTGTTAGGAAATACCTTGGATTGAAGTTGTTGAATGTTGAAATCGTTCAGCAAAAGTTTGACTATTGCGTGATTGCCTTGCAGAGTTGCCAAGTGCAGTGGTGAACAACCCACCTACGAGTTGCAAAGTAGCTGTTAGAGTTGAAAGGTCTTTGTAGCAGTACGATGCGTACTTGACTGTCAACAGCATTAATTTTGGCTGCTGGCGATGCTGCGAGCAATAACTTGACGATAGCTTCGTGTTCAAAACGAACTGCAATATGCAACGGCGAGTACGCGTATTTTGTCTGAACAAGCAAGAGCTACTAAGATCTCAATCTTGGAAATAATTGTATCACCAAAACGTACGTTGCCCAGAGCATTTACAGCCTGGGGGCTCGTAGCAATAATCTGGGACACAAGCTCTGTATCCCCTAATGCACACGCGTATTGTAGCGGTGTCCACGCCAGAGTGTCGCGAGGCGAGCCCGCCTCCAGTCTACCGCAGCTTACTTCCTCCTTAGAGACTCCCAAGTCTTCCAGTTGCGACAGCATCGTGGCGACTCGACGGCTCTCAAGCGTCGCTTGTGTAAAACAGTAATTGCTGCAAAAAGGCCTCAAATTTGTATCATAGCTTGCATAAATTCTAGTGAAATGGCCAAGACTTGGTGACGATAAGCGTCACTGCCGCCGCCACCACGACCACCAACAGCACGGCAATGGGCTCTGGGGGCTTGTACAACTCGCGGAAGCGGAGGTTCTCGTTGCGTTTAAGCATTCGACGCTTCCGACGCATCGCGGCGATGAATTTGTCTCCGAGGGTCTTCCGAGTCTCGTCCTTAAACGTAAATCTGGCCTGCATCTCTGCCTGATCTTGTAGAAGGGCGTCGTAAGCTGTTGTTTCATCTAGACCGTCCACGAGGTCGTCGCCTTCATCGTCTCCAGGGTCGTCGGTCGTTCCCAGCAATGGAGAGTCATTAGGAGACCGTGCTTTCACGGGGCTCCCTTTGCGATATACGTGTGGATCACTCGGGTCTTCCTCAGATCTATCTAACGTAGCAACCTTGCCTCGAACGGCAGCCTTAGCGTACTGTGCCGCACGCTGGTTCATTCTTGCACTTCAGCGTCTCTTGAAAGCGAATGTTCACTTCAACTTGTTCTGATGCAACCTTCCTGCGACCATCAGACGACATCGTGGAGACAAAGAACCTTCATCGTCATACCGAAGATTACCGATTCCCGTCGCACTAAAAAAAAGCAAGCGAGGAGAGCCGCACAACGGAGAAGACTAGTGCCAGAATGCCGAGTGCGAAGTGGGAAATTGCGCGCATCGGCGTCTATATCAGCAGTGCGTTATTGGTTTTATCAGCTTCGGGTGCATGTCGACCGTGTGAGCTAATACCTGCTACATTTGTCCTCGATTCGCAGTCCCCATTGTAGCAACGTGCATCTACGCCCAGCCAGACTGCATTAACTACATCATCAATAGGGTGAGCTGGTCTTGACCGTTGGCAATCAAGCCCCAATTGAATCTAAACCTACTTTTATGTTGTGATGATGTTGTAGTGGAAATACATTCAGTACCCGCCCCAGGCTGTGTCTCGCGAGGAGTACTACAAGAAGATGCGCGAGATGGCGAACGAGGACAAGTAAGAGATCGTACTGCTCGTGGATAAGAAAGCTAGGCTATCTGCTGTGACTGCATCGCAATCTGTGACGCTAGCTGACAGGAGACGAACCAACTCACTTATATAAAGGCTAAAAACACGTTGCATTTTTGCTGGTGGCTTGAGTGGCTTGGCATGTGACAACAAGGAGGAACGCAGCGTAATAATGTATCACAGGTTGCGTCAAAACTGTCCAAAAGAGCTGTGATGCACTGCCTGCTATTCGCACAGCCCTGCTGACCTGCCTGGTTGCATCGTGATGGCACCAGTCCTTGCGTTTATAGTCGCGCTGAGCTCTCCATTTCTCGTTCACTGTTTTCGGAGAAGACAGTAAATCCGTGTGTCGTTGTGAATCATGTGCAAATGACGCTGCTCGCCACGCAGACACATGAGCAGTCCGCCGAAGCTGGCGTAAATAGCCACCATGTTTCCTCCCTCGTGGTCGTACTGGAACACCTTGCCATACATACCGTAGTCATAACGGTCCAGAAGTGTCGGCTGTTGTACGTAAATCAGTAAGCAGAAAAGTCATAATGCCAGCGATCCACCAAACTCCAGTCCACGACGCACCTTGCCCGACTGGTTAAAGATGCCATCATCCGGCTTGCCTTCCAGGTCCAGCGTGCTTACGAGCGCTAGCGTGAACTTCTCGTTCTGACGAAGACGGTAGACCTCGGAGTTGATGTCCAGCGTCAGCTCCAGCTCGTACGACACACCCTTGCATACCACGCGGGTCACTGTCAAATGTGTCAATAGTTTTGCTCGTTAATCATCCCTAAACCGCATTCCAGAGCGTCTACGACGACGAAAAAGCACCAAATTATGCAGCAGAAAACGGCGCGCACCTTTGTCAAACTTCTTGCCATCCGGGTTGAGCTGGCGCACCTCGAAGATATCCTCAAACAGTTCGGTCGCCATCGTCTCCCAACTTTCGATTCACAAAGTGGCGTCCACCAGCCAAAGCACACAAACCGTGCTCAACCGGTATCTCTTTGGAATCCGGTATCAACTCGGTAGTTGTGTAAAATACATCAATCAAACATGGCAACCGACGTCCGTAACGACAGAGCCAGAAGACGAGTAGAGATAATCTAGCGAGGCTTTGCCGGCCTAAGATAACCTTGCGCTGGAACGTGTCGACTGGGGAGACCATCTCACCTCAAGAACATAGCGTCCAGCTCACACCGAGTTGTGGTGATCTCCGGAGATCACGGCCAGGGCCCCGAGTTCGGTAATGACGTCCCTGAAGATCGCGATGTTTCTGCTACTCGAGTGGCTGGCGCAATAGTCGCCGAAGGACGATTGGGTGACGCTGTGGGGATGGTCATGGACGACGCCACGGAGCAGTACGACATCCTGAACACACTGGCGGATATTACAGGCGTTCCAGAGGGAGGCTTCGAGCAAGACGGTGTGGGTCGGTCACTTAAGCGCAAGGTTAAATTCGGGAAGAGAGTCGTGTACAGCAACAATCCGACACGAAAAATGTCGGTAGTGCGAGGACACGAGCGACTGCGGTATGATAAGGTGACGGACTCGATGCTGCTGCACAATCCCGATACGGATCACGACATGAAGAACGATCTACTGCCTACTCTGACGCAAGAAGAACGCGCCGACTGGATTAGCTGGCGCGATGCCGGACGTCGTATCAACTCTTACTACACAAAGCGCTGGGAAGGCAAGTGCTTGCTTGCTGCAGAGTGTTCGTAGATACGAGCGAAGAGTAAGCGGATAGAAATAGAAATGATACTTTATTGTCAAAAC
>NW_003303744.1:2157432-2158667 GCF_000142945.1 Phytophthora infestans T30-4
CTCCACTCCTACTCGCCGTCGTTGCCAATACAGGCGCTCCTGTCGCCGTGTCATCGACCTCCGTGCGCAGTGATCTTCATGTTCGATCTGTTCATTAATTTTATCGACCGCGCGTCGTAGGAGAGACGTTGGTGAATGGTGTATCACCAAGAACGACGAATGAGCTATCATTAGCTCTGGTTGGTCAGTCTTATCTTCTCGTTTTAGCAGGTAATTTTCATATCCAGCCGGCTTGACCACTTTCATCGGACCCACCCACTGATGGATAAACTTGGTGACCTTGTGCCCTCTCGGAGGGTTATACACCCAAACACGATCACCCGGTTCAAAGCCCCGTCGTTACTTCACCTTCCTATTGTAGTAATAAGCTTGACGTGCCTGCTCCTTTGCTCTCGCCTGATCCGCGCACTCTTGTGCATGCTTCATCGCTGCCATTAGTTGACGATGGTACTGTACTAACTCGCCAGCTTCGTTGCGCTCTGTCCACCTCAATAACTCGTTCGGAGGCCTCAACTTTCGACCCATCATCAATTCATTGGGGCCCAATGCCACCGTTGAGTGTTGCACTGAATTGTACGCAAATACAGCGCATTGTACCCAATCGCACCAATCACTTTGAAGTTCACCGGTCATGAACGTGGAGACGCAGTCCTTCCACGTGCGATGGAAGCGTTCAACAAGGTCTATCATTTGCGAGCGATAGGGAACGGGGCTCGTTTGCTTTGCTTGTAGCAGTAGTACTAGCTGCTCAATCGTCTGGCCCATCATCTCGGGTGCATCATCAGTCAATAACACACGGAAGGCTTCGAATTTCAACACCACGTCTTCCATTAAGAGCGTTGCCACTATTTCTGCCGTGTGTTGTACAACAATTCTCGCGACTGCATATCTCGTCACGTATTCTAATGCAGCAACAATGTATCGTTCGCCTCCTTCGGCGACCGGGAAAAGTCCAGCTACGTCCACCGCCCATCGATCTCCAACGTCACCGCCCCGTAGGCTCCGTAGCGGTGGTATCACTTCTCGCGGTCGCGCGCTCCTGCTCCCGCACTCCTGACAGCCACGCACCCAGCGATTAACTTCGCGCCGTAATCCTGGCCATCAGTACAATTGAGCCACTCGTCCGTATGTGTGGGGTCCACGCAATGTCCCGTCCAGATCGACCCATGCATTTCCTTGGATACGACCGACCAGAGCGTCGATGGCAAACTACTCGCCGGCCACGTGGAAGTTTC
>NW_003303744.1:2161591-2162415 GCF_000142945.1 Phytophthora infestans T30-4
AATCATCAAGCTGCTTGTGTACGTGTTAAGCGTTGCGGCGGCGCTTTGGCGCGCTTGGAGACGGTGATGGCGCTGCTGTTTTGAAGTCTTCGTCCGTGAGCTGCGTGAGCTGCTTGTGCAGCAACTTGTACCAGTCCACGCGTTTCATTGGGGCGACGCCGTCGAGGCGACAGGCCTCCTTGTGTGTGATGTACGCGTTTACAAGCGCTAGGTCAAACAGACCTAAGAATAGACCCTTATAGTACTTTCGGAACCTGAAAGAAGTCTGGACGGAGAACGTTTGAAGGCGGAGCTGATCATGCACATCAACTCCGCCCAATCAGCGCTGGTAATCGGTCACCAGTTTGGGACAGCTGGACGTCGACTGCCCCACCGTCTTCAGGTTTCTCTTGATGGTATCTTCGGCCATTGACGCCCCAGTGGCCAGGTAGTGCACCGGCTTGCGGTCCCACCAGTGGCATGCAACCATGGTGGGCACCGCAACCGACCTTTAGTACGTGAATGACCCGCGCTCTACTGTGGTTGGTCGTGTTTTATTTCGCTCAACGACGTGCTTGTCGAATCCCAGCCTTGACGTCATGATTGTTCCAATCATGTAGACCGACATCGAAAGTAGTTGAATGGCGAGAGCAACGGAGGTGTAGAATCTGTCGACAACAATGACACGAAATCCGGGGTCGTTCTCATCCAACACAGCCTTCAAATTTCGAATTACAGCGGCTGCTCCTGTCTTGTGGTCAAACGCCTGACTTGCACTTTCATGGTTTTGGACGCTTTCCTACCTATATCTCCGAATCTAAAGTCCAAGGTTAAAAGCTTGAATA
>NW_003303744.1:2170373-2172268 GCF_000142945.1 Phytophthora infestans T30-4
GTGGCGATGGTTCCTGGCGTATGCTATCGGTGTAATCAACCTGGTCACTTTGCGAATGGATGTCCAACCCTTGAAGTGTTATGCATGTGGAGAAATTGGGGGCATATGGCAAGTGCGTGTACCTGATCCCGGAAGCCAAAAAAGCGTAACGAGGCGTACTTGTAGACACGCATACCCAAAGAACAGTCAGCGGAAAAACTAGAGACGGACGTGGTAGGGGGAATACGACGTCCAGCAACAGAAGGAAATCCCCGACAGATGACGAGAGACGCCATGCTACTTGGTACAGCAAATGAGGTAGCGGTACGGACGCCTAAGAATGTTAGGACGCCAACATACCAAAGTGGGTCAGTAAACATTTGAGAGTCAGCGCGTACAGGGGATCGAGGAAGTACGAGTGGCAGCGTGGGCGCAGTAGCACAAACGACAGCGGAACGCGAAGAGAACCAGACTAAGAGAGTGGATGCAATGTTGGAACAATGGCGAGACGGGGGCTGCGGAGCGAGATGGTGCGAGGGCTGCTATCTACGTGTCGACAGTGAGACCAGCGATGGCCTCGGCACGATACAAATACGCTGCATCTGCGGATCAACAACAGAACGAGGGCTGTGGACTCGACGGCAAGCGTCAAACTGGGGAAGGCGCGTATTTATCAGCACCACAGTCGGAAACCAACGATGGCGAGGTGAAGAGTATCGGAGAGCTGTCGGTGAGCACGGTCGTGAGAAGAGAAACGATGGCTGAGGCGGAGGACACGACGAGAGCTGCGAGGGACAACGGCACGAGTACCGCGGAGAAGGTAGACGCACAGCTAAGCGATGGTATTGCACAAATACGTCTTACACGTCGAAGAGAACGGAAACAAGCTAAACGCAAGAAAATGATGAACGTGCGAGCACGACAGCGTAGTGCCGAGCAGCAAGATGCAGAAGAAATACAGCGTGTTACCGTCGAGCAGTTGACCAAGCGACAACGAGTTGCAGAAGTCGCTTTAAACGAAGTCGTGGGGCGGAAGCAGCAGCTAAATGAGAGAAAGACAGCGAGCGCGCTGAGAACCGCTAGAGTGAGTCTAGTACAACGGCAAAAACGTGCGGAGTGTGACGAGGAGTTGGCCAGTACGGACAATGAGGTGTAGTACGTGGAAGCAAACGACGGATTACCGACAGCTACGATGACAGTGGCAGGAGCTCGAAAGTGTATCAAGTTGGACAGTTGTGCAAGATTCGCCATTGCAGGGACACAATGGATGCAGTATGGCGACAAATTGGTAGACAAAGCACCCGTTGACTATGTGGAGGGCATTGGTGGCTTTCTCTTGGATGTCATCGGAGTCTGGCGATTTAAGATGAGCAGCGCCTTTGGCGAGAAGGTCACAGTAGACGCGTGTATTGTGTCGGGTTGTGTGGAGGAATTCCTCCTTGGTGTCGACTTTATGAAGAAGTACGGTGCGGTCATGGACTTCGAGAACAGTGAGCTACGCTATCGAGATGAAGAGCAATCCGTGATCATCCCGTTCAGGACCTATGACGATATCGGTGGAGCACGTGTGGCAATCGTATGAATGGCACGAAAGACGCAGATCGAAAATAGTTCGGTAACGCCGGTTGAAGTGGCGGTGTCCGCAAAAGACGGCGAGCAGGGCATCTTCATTCCGACGGTATACGCAGGATCGGTGTTGTTGGCGGCAACAGTAACGACGGTGTGCAGTGGACGTGCGTGGGTTCCAGCTGTTAATACGAATACGAAGCCGACGAGACTGCCGAGCAAGAAGCAGTTGGGCACGTGGATACCCATCAGTAGCGAGATGACAATACTAGCGATGGACGGTGCACTGGATGCGAAAAAGATGAGTGCGTGGCTCGACGAGATGGGAGACACGGAGACACCTTTGGTGG
>NW_003303744.1:2174920-2176310 GCF_000142945.1 Phytophthora infestans T30-4
GCGAAGTAGACGCTGTCCTTGTCCAGGACCAATGATTCACCCCTGTAACGGCGATCGCCCGAGACCAAATCCAACCCCCGAGACGATTACAGGTCACTTGCTCTCAACAGTGCAAATTGAGGTCTGTATTGATATTTAAGCCTATACCGGCCTGGGTTTCTACCTTCTATGTCTTTCATCTGCTAAATCCCTTACCAGGCTCGGCTGCATGTCCCTTCTTCCCTTGACCCATCATCCCAGCTGTGTTATCTTCAGATCCACCGGATATATGACGTAATCATCATGGTCACCCTATTATGGGTACACTCATCCGGATCCAGGTCGCTTGGATCCACCTCACTGTAATGGTACACTCGCCGTGGATCCGAGCTCTCCAATCATCCAACATCATCTCGCAACCGTCTGTGATCTCCGTTGTCCCACGAAAGTTCGAGATCCACTGTATCCCTCATCCCTATACCCTGGATCCAGGTACCTCCAGGCGGGATCCTCCCTCCTTGAATACGAACTCAGAAGTATGGGATCCGGGGTACCTCGCGGTGGATCTTGACTCTTCATTAGCCGTGGCTACTAGATCCACCGTCAGAGGGCACCGACCATCCTTCCTTCATAGGATCCACACTCGATCCACTCTTGTATAGTATATCCCATATCCATCTTAGTGAATCCAGGTAAGGGTGGATCCGAGGTAAGTCTTGGTGGATCTTGCCTTCTCGTACATCGCTCATATCAGATCCATCGTCATTCCATACGGGGTGCTGCTCGCCATGGCTAATCCACCACAGGCAACTTGCACCCGTGCCAAACAACCCAAATCCTCTATAATCACTTGAAATTGTCACTGATTCGGGATAGTGACCCCGCGTCAGGACCATTCTCTTATTTCTGAGAAAGCACTTCACCACAATCGCCTCCTGTACGTGGTCGGCGCTGCACAACAGCGTCCACGACGTGCATCACCAGCATCCACAACCGCTTTCTCCCCTTCGCGACACATGTCTCCCGCCAAGCGTACCGGCAAATCGTCGGGCAAGGTCCCATCCACCACACCTCCGGTCAGTCCGTCTTCCATGTCGCCCACCGATCTGCGGGTTCTAGCCCAGGCTCTTTCCGATCAGGTGCAAACCCTGACGGCGGAGCTCCAGACGGCTCAAGATGCCCAAGACCAAGCTGCGTCTCTACACACTACCCAACTTCAGACCTTGCGGGCCCAAATCCATGACCAAGCGATGGAGATCCAGGGGTGGGAGCACCGTGCGGCCTCTCGGTCGCAGGACCTGCGACTCCTGTTGGCTGATCAGGCGGTCGAGATCCGCGACCTGACCGGACGGTTGGATCGCGCCTCCCGACAACGAGACGTTATGCGAGATGACAACGACCATCTCTTTAG
>NW_003303744.1:2182013-2183303 GCF_000142945.1 Phytophthora infestans T30-4
CAACCTGCCCAGCGTGATCTTAATTCGCGTTCTCCCGTTTGTACAGTATACGCCTTCACCAATCCCAACACAATCTTGGATCCGACTCCCATCCACTTGGCACCCAACCTTACGAGCAAAGGCGGTATCCAGTATAGACACCTCAGCACCACTATCTAGAAGTAGGATTGCTTTTTCATTGTTGATCTTGCCCCCTACCTTGGCTTGTCTGAACCACTTTCCTGGGGCATGGTACTTCCAGTATCCACGGGACTCCCCTGTTAGCAGATCCATGGATCCAACATCCTCAGATCCACAGGATCCAGTGACCAGACAGACCTTAGGTGGATCTGCAGTGACCTCACCCTTGGTAGGCTCAAACCATCGACCATGTTGGCGTTTCTCCCAGTAACCACGTGTCTCTCCTCTTTGTAGATCCAGGGTTGAAGAGACTTTGGATCTGGAAAACTCGTCCACTTGGCGCAAACTAGAGACCCTGGCAACTGACACTTCATGTAGATCACGTGTATTATCGACTGGATCTAGGGTCCTGCTACCTGGATCTAGCGATGTCTTGTTCACAAATGCATAAATGCAGTACCTAGAACGCTCGGCTCGTACCGGATTCAAACCCGGCGAGCGTCCTAGTTTAACATCTTCTCTGCCACTTCCGGCAACATCCCTCGGTGCTTGGCTGGATCAAACCATTGGCGGATCTGGTTGTAGAATTCTTCCATCGGGCACTTGCCGACGTCGTGAATCTCGCCACACCCGCGACACACGTAGAAGCAATGATCCCCGGGATGACCTTTCTTGCCACACTTCTCACAGACCAGATGTTTCCAGCATCCAGATTCAGTGTGCTTCCGGGATCCGCACTGCGAACACCTGACTTGTGCTGCCCCGTCCATGAGATCTCGGGATCTGTACATCCCACGGTCCCCGAGTACGGTATCCCCCGGTCGAGAGTTGTCTCCTGTCTTCGCCGGTCGATCGTTGGACGCAGTGAGACAGACTCGACGGTAATCTTCAGGGTCGGAGTCCGAGCCGTCGGATCCTGACTCAGTTCCTGAGTCGGGCGCCGTGACTTGGTGGACACGTCGAGCTGGGGCCGTAGGCGTCGAAGCCTTTTGGCGATACTTGCCGGACGCGACCGCCGCCTTCTTCTGGCGGTGTTTCGCGCGATCCACCGCCCGCAGTACTTCTTCAAGCTCGTCTGCGTCAGGAAGTCGTAGCAGGGTCAGCCTGTCGCCAGATCCACATCTCCCAACGTCTCGATGAAATGATCCACGTGTTCCCGCAGTACCTTGG